>NC_058130.1:347367852-347418187 GCF_016433145.1 Gracilinanus agilis | reverse complement strand
CTTCCATAGGTTGTGAGGAGTTTTCCTTATTTGGGGAGGGTCTGGATGGTGGTTTGTTCTCCTCCTCTGCTCGGTTGTCTGGATTTTCTCTGTGTAGAAGCTGTCGAGTGTTAAAGACTTCTTTTTTTTGTTATTATTCTTTCTCTTCTGAATTTCCTGTAACTGGTTAGCCATCATTAGCCCAGCAGCTTCTCAGGTTTATCCTCGCTCTCAGTGTCTGTCTGAGATCTATTGGCTCCTGAGGACTGAGTTCTAGTTTTTTCCAAGGTCAAGCCCCCTGGTGGATTCCCTTGCTTGAACCTCTGCAGGAGGTTTCTTTACAAGTCTCAGGGAGCTACTTCCACAGTCGTATACCCGTCTGCACTGGTTCCCCACTTAGGCTTTAGTTCCTGGTTGTGTTTGCCTCCACCCACGCCTCTGCTCAGCCGGCACCCAAGCCTCTGCTCAGCCGGCACCCACGCCTCTGCTCCGCCGGCGCTCCGCTCCCAGCGTCCGCTCCCGCGCGCGCGCGCACTCATATTTCGTGTGCGTTCTTGACTTAATGGGATCCTAAGTCTTGCTGCTCTCAGGAACAGGTCCCGGAGCTGCTGATGACTCGATGGGTGCCCCAAACTTGCTCTATTTCTTTTTAGCTGGGTTCAGAGCTATAGGTGAGTGTGGAGGGGTTGGGGGTGGGGCGGTTGCTCAGCTCGCGCTTGAGTGAGAGCCCTTTTTAGCTTGGAAATGTCTCGATTCCACGTACCTTCCACGCTGTGCCCTGTTGTGGGGTTCCTCCGTTCGTCTGGACTTGTTTTTATGTCCCCTTGAGGAGTTTTGTGTGTTTTGGTCAGGAGAGGTTTAGAGCTGCTTCTTACTCTGCTGCCATCTTAACCCGGAAGTCGCTTTTTTTTTTTTAAGAAAGAAAATTAAGGAGAAAGAGGGAATTATTGAAAGGACAAACTTGGAGATGATAGAAGAATATTGATCAATGAAACAAATAGAAGGACTGGAATTATTGAAGAGGACAAATGAATATTTTGAGACTAAAACAAAGGAGGGAATGAGGAATGAAGGTGAGATGATTTGAAAAGTAGATTTGGATGACAGAAGCAGTTAATCAGGATAAAAGGCCCAAGTTTTTTTCAGTGAAGTATATCAAGTGAGGAAAAATAAGGGTGGTGGTAGAGAGGTTTTGAGAAGTGAAACCTCTGGTGCATGCACTGGTGAGTTGAGCAAAAGGATTAGCAAACCGGAAGGCCCAGTTGAGACTTGATAACATAAATTTGTAGTGGACCCAGTGAGCCTACACGGCTTTCTTCAGCATTGTTCAGTAGGAGGTAAGCAGGAGCAGAGTAAACTGATGGTAAAAATAATCCAGGGCTATGGTCTGGAAAGTCATGAAGAGAGATAAAACAATGAGGCAAGAGATTTAAGGGCTGAGGACAAAGGAAATTTGAATTTGTAAAAATAAAAGTTGACATTTGAAAGAAAGGAAAGGAAGGCTATAGGTAGGAGTGGTAACTTGGGAAAACGGAAGAATAGAGGTCACAATGAGGATGGAGAATAAATTTAAGAGATGAGACACAAGGAGACCTGGAAGGATAGATTATATAGTGAGATTGAGAGATTCTTAAATTATAGGTCCTGGAAATGGATTTTCACACTTATGGGTGATGAAGAATTCAAAGTTCTGGCCATCTTTGTGTAGCTGAGGTGGAATGAAAATGCTAGTTTTATGAGCTGGGAAGCGTTATAAACTGGGAAGCAAGGATATTAACGGTGGTATCAATGTGTAAATGGAGGTCTCCAACTATAAGAATGGGAATTAAGATACGGAGGAAGACTGTGAACCATGTTTATTAGACTTGAGAAAAGAGAGTGAGGCCAGCTAGGTGGCCCAATGGATAGAGCACCAGAGATGGATAGACTTGGGTTAAAGTCTAGCCTCAGACACTTCCTAGCTGAGCCACTTAACTCCATTTGCCTAGCCTTTGCCCTTTAGTCTTAGAGTTATTACTAAGACAGAAAGTAAGGGTTTAAAAAAAAAGAGAATGAATTAGTTGGGGCTGATTGGTAATTAGATATGGATAGGATAATATATCTGAATGGACCAAACTAAAGGAGAAGTCCTTGAGTGAAGGTGATACAGGGAGGTTTGGAAACAGCAAAGGAGAGAAGCATGCCTATATTCTTTCTTGGCCTACTGTGTGTCAAGATGTCTGAAAGAAGGTACATCCAGTACTGGGAAGAGTGGGCAATAATAAAGACAGTATCTTCAGAGGAGAGCCAGGTTTCTGTAATTTTGAAAAAAGGAAAGGGAGTATGAGAAGAAATCTTACAGGAAACACAGTTTGGTAAAGATAGAATGAGAGTTCATAAAGGTGCATTAGATTGTGAACTTCTTGTTTTTGCCTCTTTTTATACCCACAGCTCTTAGTCCAGTGCCTACAGCACTGTTTAATTGACTAACAATGGAATTATAGAGCTGAATAGGGCTGATGTGGATGGATATGCACACAAGTGGGAAGTGGTGATCAAGAAGGAGAGCTTGTATCTGGGCAGAATCATAGGGATTTTGAATAAATTTGCTTGCCATTATCTCTCACATTTGACTGAGTTTTTTGGGAGCTAGGACCAACTCTTACCTTTCTTTGTACCCCCAGCATATAGTAAGGCATTTAATAAATATTAATTGATTGACACTCTTCAAATCACCTCAATATCACCCCTCCTATCCCATACTCTCCATTTCTCCGGAATCACAAGAATTCTGAGTGGAACCATAAGTTCAATTGTTTTCAGTCAGGTTTGACTCTTCATGACCCCATTTGGGCTTTTCTTGGCAAAGATACTGGCGTGGTTGCTATTCCTTGCTCCAGTTCATTTGATAGATGAGGAAACTGAGGCAAATGGGATTAAGTAACTTGCCCAGGGTCACACAGCTATTTAGTAATTGAGACTGGATTTGAACTCAGGTCTTCCCTATTCCAGACCTGGTATTCTATCCACTGCTTCATCTAACTGCCCTTGGTAAATGATATGAATATTAAATTATTATTCCCTGAGTAAGAAATAGTTAGCAAGTAGAGTGGAATACCTAGAGATAACTATAGGACAGAGGACAAGATGCCTGTCCTGGTAGGATAAGATGACATTAGTTTACGGTCAAGATGCCAACTGCTGGAGTGGCTCTGCCAGTTCTGGCTTAAGTAACCATCAAGATGCAGGGCCAGTTCTGGCTTAAGTAACCATCAAGATGCAGGGCCAGTTCTGGCTTAAGTAACCATCAAGATGCAGGGCATCAAGATGCAGGAGGTTGCTGTCCTCCTCCTCTCCACAGGTGCCTGAGGACATTTCTCACATCAGCCACCCTTCTAAAAGGTTCACCAGCACTGCACCAAACCATAGAATATTAAGTGTGTAACATTTTAAAAAAATACATACTTTAATTCTTAAATTCTTTATGACTAAAAAATGCTAATCATCAACCAAGCCTTCAGTGAATCATAATCTTTTGGCTGGTGAAGGGTCTTGCCTTGATGGTGATGCCTGTTGACTGATTAAGACAGTGGTTGCTGAAGGCTGGGGTGGCTATGGCAAATAATGAAAATAAAACAATGATGAAAAAAAATTAAGTAACTCTCAAAGTGGGTCTGTAGCACTGTGCTGAAAATGTAGCTGTGATGTGGTAATGTTGGGAATCAGAAAATGGGTTTCAATCCCAACTCTGCCATTTATTAGCTGAATCATTTTGAATGGTCCAAATCACAACTCTGTGCCTTAATGTCTCCACGGGGAAAAGGAGATGCGAATACCCACACTACCTACCTTGCAAGATGGTTAAAAAGCACTTTGTAAACTATGAAGCACAATATAAATGCCAACTAGTAATATTTTTGTTATTATCTATTTGTATGTATGAGGGATATTTGTGGGTTTGAGGGGGAAGAAATATCATTGATTTAGACCTGGAAGGGACAGCAGCAGTCATTTAGTCCCACCTTCCAGATGAGATAATAGAGGATTGTAGAGATTAATTCACAAAGGTAGGAAGTGGCAAAGCCAGGATTCAAACTTAATCCTGTGACTCTAAGGACAGCATGATTTCCACTGAACCACATTGAAGGGGCAATTACCAGTGTGTTAGTGAGGCTCTGGATTTGTTTCCCCAATCCCCGGATTGACTAGCAGGCTAGAATCCCTAAAGCACGGATGGCCAAATCTCCACTTCAGGGTCCAAGGGATATATGCATTTGCTGCTATCAGCACAAGACCTCATATTGGTGTGTTCTCCCCAGTGTAATCAGCCATGACCACTACCCCAATATCATTTAACTTTTGATAGGCCAATAAACAATGAATATAAATGGCTTTTACAAATGGAATATTTACTCAGAAGTACAAACACACTTCCTCCTGAGCTGGGAACACATTCTTCCCTCTGCTACTTCACGCCTTGGGAAGAGTGGGCTCAAACTTAACATAGTCGCTCCTAGTGGGTATCCAGGTCTAGAAGGTGAGAAATATGGACCACTTCAGTGACTTTGATGAAAATTGTGTAAAGTGATGCAGAGGACAGTATGTTGGATCCAGAGCCAGGAAGACCAGAGTGCAAATCCAGAATTAGCCAGTAACTTGCCTAGTGACATTAAGCAAGTCACTTAAACTCTGCATCAATTTCCTCAAATGTAAAATGAGAATAATAATAGACCCTACTTCACAGGATTATTGTGGGGATCAGGTACAGTACTATTTAAAAAGCACGTGTCACAATGCTTTTTTATTTAATTAATTTAATTAAATATTTAATAACATTAAATATTTATTTACTTAATATTTAATAAATGCTTGTTCCCTTCCCTCATTCCTAAGAGTTTTAATGCCATTCCTCTTTACTTCTTTCTTTTGTTGTCTACTGAAAACAAGGTAGTTTTTTGCTTAGTCTTCTTGCATAGAAGGATTTTTCGAAGATTCTTAACAACACTTGATAAGATTATATGACTTTTCCATCTTTTGATTGAGTTGCACACTTGCGCTTTCCTACTTTCCTGAAAAGAACCACCACTCTTATTGCCAACCAAACCAAAACTCTTTCAATGTTGGAGCAGCTCAAAGAAGAGTGAAGGCCCTTGTCCAGGAAGCCACAGCCATAAGAAGAGTGTCTGCATCTATTAACGTTCTCAGAGAGTTCGGTTAGGTGACTCACTGGATTGAGAGCCAGGTCTGAATCTGGTCTCAGACACTTCCTAGCTGTGTGACCCTGGGCAAGTCACTTAACCCCCACTCCCTAGCCCTTATTGCTCTTCTGCCTTGGAACCAATACATAGTATTGATTCTAAGACTGAAGGTAAGGGTTTAAAAGAAGCATTTTCAGGGCACTAGCTTTATGGATAGACTTGGGAATACTTTATGTAAGGTGTGTGCTGCCCATGTGGATTAGATATACCTATAGGGATTCTTTAAATGCATTAGACATGTGGCTCAAAGGGAGGCCCTGACAGGTATCTCTATTATCGACCCTTTTCCAAAGGAGACTGATTCTTGCCTTGAGTGGAACAGGGAAAGAGGCCATGAACCTATCTACTCTGTTCCCCTCTTAAATAGAGCTACTAGACTAATATTATATCAATCTGTCCCCTCAAATATTGTTGGGATAGGGAGGTGATAATTTAATTTAAAGAAAAAGCTGCCAGTTTGCTATTACTGAAAGGGAGAGAGTCACCCAAAGTTTATATACACTCTGGTTTGCCTCCTTCGGGCCAAACAGGCATTACACAAAAGACTGTAATAAATAACGGATAGTAAGTAAATCCATTTACCCAAACAGATAGCAAACAGAAATCAAAGAAGTAATGCAAATTAGAATATGCCAGAAAATACATTAAGTAAATGAGTTCTCTCTCCAGGAGTGAGACATTTCAGGGCAACTAAGAGAAAGGTTCCAATCTCACCCAAAGGGAAATTACCCAAAGTCTTTAGGAAGACAAATTGGATATCTGAGATATATCGAGGAGGCTTCCCTAATATGTATGTAAGAGAGTTTTCCTTTGTCCTCTTTCTTAGAGTCGACCCTGAGAGTCTAGTGCTATGTGTGTCTCTCATGAAGAAGGATGAAGAACATGTCTCCTCTTTATGCTAACTGTGCCCCTCATGAAGTCACGCAGTCTAGTCAGCATCCTTTCCAGCTGCTAGGAGAGTCTCATGCAAAATACTCCAGGCTTGGCTAGAAATTTGTGGTACATTTACATGTGGGATGATTTACAGCATGGCATGGTGAATGTAAGATTGGACTTAGAATCAGAAAGAACTAGGCTGGAATCTTGTCTTTGATATTTATTAGCTGAGTAACTTTAGCCAGATCACTTAACCTCCTTCAGTCTTTGTTTATGAATCTGTAAAATGAGGACCATAATAACACCTACTTCATAGCTTTCTTTTGAGGATCAAATAAAACGAACATATGTAAAGCCCTCAAAAAGCTTAAAGCATTATTGAAATATTAGCTATTCATACTACACATGGTTTCTCTGAAACTTTATTTTTTTCATTTTCATTTTTAAAATTTAGAATATTTTCCCATGGTTATGAGATTCATGTTCTTTCCCTCCCCGCTCACAGAGCTAACAAGCAATTCCACTGGGTTATACATATGTCATTGTTCAAAACCCGGATAAAAATCAGATAAAAAAAGATCAATATTGATAATGTGTTCAAGTATAAAAATGAGAGAAAAAAGAACTTTATAAATAACATTTTACTATCGTAGAAAGAACACTGCAGATGGAATCAGATGCCTGTGGATTTGAACTTTGGCTATGCCACTTACTATGTGTGTAAACTTAGGGTAAGCCATTATTTCATTGCTTCTTGGCCTCAGTTTTCTCATCTGTAAAATGGGAAGGTTGATCTATGAATTTTCTGAGGCCACTTCAAGCTCTAACTTCTATGATATTGTAAACAAGCCTGTGAGGTAAACAGAACAAATATTATTATCTTTGTTCCATGAGTGAGAAAATCAATGAATTTTTTTCTGCTGCCTAGATAGCACTGGACCTGGAGTCCGGAAGACCTAGGTTCAAATCCAATCTCAGATGCTTACTAACTAATGTGACCTTGGGCAAGTCATTTAACCTGATTACCTTAGTTTTCTCATCTGTAAAATAGGGATAATAGTACTTACCTCCCAGGTGAGGACCAAATAAGTTAATAATTATAAAATGCTTCACACAGTGCCTGCCTGGTACATAGTAAACATTATAGAAATGTTCACTTATTATTATTATTACCAAATCATAGACAAGTTGTTCCCTGGATCATAGCTATATAATGGTAAAATTCATGGATCTTTGATGAGTTGAAGTATGCAGTGGAAAACCACTAACTTGTGGGTAATTCTCGAGGTAGAGAACCTTGGAAGACCCTGCCCCCTTTAAGTGTCTTGGTCAAAGGAGGAAGGAAGAGTGAAATCTGGGGCTTTAGCCTGGCTTCTCTGGTTCTTGGGGTCATGGATTTAGAGCTGGAAGAAATCAGCCCAAGCACCACCTTCTTCAGAAGCCTTTCCTGATCTCCCTCCTTCCCCCAGGCTCATCTGCCAGTACCCTCCCTCTCAAACAACATTTGGGACAGCTGGGCTTGGAGTCAGGAAGACTCATCTTCCTGAGTTCAAATAGGACTAGCTGTGTGACCCTAGGCAAGTCACTTCACCCTGGTCTACTCTATCTGCTGTGATTTCCACACCTACAAAACGAGCTGAAGGGGGAAATGCTAAACCACTCCATTATTTTTACCAAGAAAACACTAAATGGGGTCAGAAGGAGTCAGACACAACTGAAAACAACTGACCATATATGTACATGCTGCTACCCCAAATAGAGTGTAAGCTGCTTGAAGCCAGACTGTGTCATTCTTATCTTTATATTTCTAGTGTGTAGGATAAAACAGGTGCTTAATAAATGTTTGCCTGTCGTCTCTTAGAATGCAGTAGTATTTCCTCACAATCAGATGCCACAACTTGTTTAGCCATTCTCCAGTGGAAGGGCATCCCCTCAATTTCCAGTTCTTTTCTCTAGTATAGGGAGGGCACAGAGGGAAGGGGATACCCAGGAATTTTCATGCAACAAACAAAAAAAATAAATTTAAAAATTAAAAAAGAAAGTTTACAAATTGACTTCTAAAGGGAATCTAGTCCAAGTCCCTTATTTTTTAGCAAGCTGGGGTCCAGAGAGATGAAATCATTTGCCCAAGGTTATGACAATGATAAGGGATGGAGAAAGTTTCACACCTCAGTCCTCTGACTCCAAATCAAAGTTCTTCCTATTAAACCACTGAGTCCATATGCAGGTTAACCAGTGAGCAGAAGAAGAGATTAAGTCAGCTGAATTTGTAATAGGAGCTATTAATAGCTCACAACAATTCTGAGGGTGTCAGACTGCCTTTTATGGGCAACTATGTAGTGTAAGGGATAGAGGGGTAGGTTTGGAGTGAGGAAGACCTGAATTCAAATCCAATTACAGATACTTCTTAGTTGTGTGACCTTGTGCAAATCACTTAAGCTCTGTCAGCCTAAGTTTCTTCTTCTGTAAAATGGGGCCGATGATATTCCTACCTCCTAGGGTTGTAGTGAAGATCAAATAAGAGAATAGTTGTAAAGTACTTCCCACAGTGCCTGGCACAAAATAGTTGCTTAATAAAAGTTTGTTTCCTCCCTTCTTTTCTTCCTTTCCGACATATATCATGCTGATTTTTGGCAATGGTATCTTCTGCCATCTTTTTGGCATTATTCCATATAAAAATTTTCTAGGTAAATACTTGCTCAAGTTTCTGCCATATCTACCACATTTTTTTTACCATTCTCTCTCTCTCTCTCTCTCTCTCTCTCTCTCTCTCTCTCTCTCTCTCTCTGTCTCTCTCTCCCTCCTTTTCTCTCCCCCTCTCTCTTTCTCTCTCTCTCTCTCTTTCTCTCTCTTTTTCCCTCCCCTCTGTCTCTCTGTCTCTCCCCTCTGTCTCTCCTCTGTCTGACTTTGTCTTTCCATCTGTCTGTCTCTCCTCTGTCTCTCTTTTCCTCTCTCTCCCCTCTCTCAATGACTGTGCCCAGTTGGCACAAACATTTTTGGTTAAACAGTACATCAGTGTTACAAAATCCTGGTCTACAGAGTAAGCATACTCGGAGAAATGATTGATGTCTAAGGGTAATCAATCCCTTTCTGCTTCTGGTCTATAACTTTTTCATCAGTAGGAACCCTAATCCGGGATTAATAGGATGATTAATGGAAGAGAGCCCAGGGAACGGCTAACCCCACCACCTCATTTCTCAGATGAGACAATTGGATGCCAAAGATGTAAAGAGATTGGTTCAAATCAAAGATTTAGGATTTGAACCCAGTGCTCTTTCCAGTAGTCACAATCCAGCCAGTCTTTCTTAGCATATTTGATTGTCTCATTTTCCTGGATATCATATATTCCGGTTACTGAGAACATGCATATTGAGGGGAGATGAGATATATTCTCTGCCCAACCCTGACCTTCCTGCTGTGGAATTCAAGTACAGAGCAGCAGAAGGGGATAAACGAGGTAAGAATATTCCGAACTCGGGCAGAGGGAACAACAAAGGTCAGGGGTAGCAGGAAATAGAGGACAAATGGAAGAAGCAATCAGGAAAGGAGGATAGCAACCTACCCTCCATTAGGAAGAGAGAAGGAAGAGGAAAGAAGAAAGCACAGACAGGATTTATAAACAATAATATTATTAAACAATTACATAGAAGAGAAAAGGCACCGAAGAGTAAAATAAAGAATAATATGGAGAGAACCTGAGAGATTGTAAGACCGGTGAAATCTTTGGAGCTCTGGGTCCCAAACACTATCAGCCCTCCCTCAAAAGCAGGCACACACCACACACTCCACCCATGTGCCTATCTCAGGCTTGAGAGCCTCTGGGTGGCCACACCCTCACCCCCAGCTCCTGTCACCAGCTCCTTCTTGGGAAGGGGACAATTCAGCAGTATGGACCCTCTGATTCCTGCCCTTGGCCTCACTCATGGCCCCTGTGGAGCTTTCTTCCCCACCTTTCCCTTGTGCTTTAATTCCCTTTTTTTTCCAGCTGTGCCCACCTCATTTTGGTAACTACCATTCTCTCCAATGACAGATGTTACTGCCTTTTAAAACCTTAAGTCCTTGTGATTAAAGCTAAACCCTGCCCTATGACCAGATACACAGTTGGAGTTAATTATTTTTTCCCTACTCTCACTGTCTCTATTACATTTTCATAGCCTAATAGTACCTTCTATTGACTTAGCTCCTATCTCTGAGCTCAAAGGCATCCTCCTGGCTTTATCTTATCCATTTTCATTCTTCCTTCTGTTAAGAGGTTTTATTGCCCTCATTTTATAAATTAGGAAACTGAGGTATTGACTTAGCAAAGGTCACTGAGCCAGTAAGTTAGTGGCCAATCCATTAGAAAAATTCAGTTCTCAGAACTTATCTAGCTATCTATTTATTTTATGATTGTGTCTTTATAGAAAACAAAGAACCTAACGAACATCAGAGTCACTCAAACTTCTCTTTAGGTCTGTGCTAACGTACAGACATATTTTTATAGGAACAAATGCTAATAGCTACTACTACAAACTTGGCATTTTTTTCTCTTTGGTGTTTTAAAATGAAATTTTATCTCTTTTTGAGGAACACACTTTTCTCTTTCTTAAAACAAAACACCTTATCTGCTATCTTGGAATGGGTAAAAAGTATTTTTTTTTTACCACTAAGAGTGGTAAAAGCTAAGTAATGGGGGTTAAGTGACTTATTCAGTGTCTAAGCTCTGCTTTGAACCCAGGACCTCCTGTCTCCAGGCCTGGTTCTCTATTCACTAAGCCACTTACTGCCCCCAAACTTTTATTTTCTAATCTTCACATCATGCTCTGGGGGAAAAAACCAAAAACCAACCCAAAACAAAACTCTTATAACAAAACCGCATAGTTGAGCACATCAAATATCCACATTTAGTATTCATTTAAGTTTTTCCAACTATGGGGAATAGTCTATGTTACCTTTTATGGCAATACATAAACTTAATGTTTTCAGTCTTAACAGACTCTTTGTGATCCCATTTGCGTTTTTTGGCAAAGATCCTGGAGTGGTTTGCCATTTCCTTCTCCAACTCATTTTACAGAAGAGGAAACAGAGGCAAACAGGGTTAAGTGACTTGCCCAGGGTCACACAGCTAGTAACTGTCTAAGGCTGGATTTGAATTCAGGTCTTCCTGACTCCAGAACCCAGAACTCTATTCACCATTACCTAGTGCTCTCCCCCACTATTAGGTAGTGTTGCACATACATATACATATGCATACTTATACACATATATGTAAATAAACACATAGACACACATACATATACATGTACATGATCTACATGTATGTATATATATATATACACTTATTCTTAAGAGTGAAATAAGATTTGACAATATTGGTTGCTCATGTAAGCTTATTCTATAATTAATTCGTATGCCCTCCACTTTATTTTATTTATTTTATTTTTTTAAACCCTTACCTTCCATCTTGGAGTCAATAGTATGTATTGGTTCCAAGGCAGAAAAGCAGTAAGGGCTAGGCAATGGGGATTAAGTGACTTGCCCAGGGTCATATAGCTAGGAAGTGTCTGAAGCCAGATTTGAATCCAGGACCTAGGCCTGACTCTCAATTCATTGAGCTACCCAGCTGTCCCCATGCCCTCCACTTTATAAAGGGTTGAAATGCTTGTGGCCAATGGCACTACTGGGGGAATAGGGAACGGTATTTGGGGATGATTTTCATGAAAGATTCTCACAGTATAATTAATCAAGAGGAACAATTTGCCAAGAGGACCCTCTAAAACACCCTCCAAATACATTAGTTAGTGTGTTTCCATTGTCTACTAATTGTACCTCGAACAAACTGGAAAAGGCACCAATCAGTTATCAAAATAATATCTACCCAGAGGGCAGCCCTGATCTTCCCATCTCTCTCTTCTTGAGTTGGCATTTTCATAAGCTGGGTGAGGGGCTGGGTAGAATCTCATGAAGCCCCATCACATTCATTCCTCTCCATCACACAACTCTCCCCAAAAGACAAGTCACAAGTTCTCCAGATTTCTGTTTCCTCATGTCAAATGAGAGCGAGATACTAGATGACCTCACAAGGTCCTTTCATTTTCACTTCTATGATTCTATGACTTTTTAGCGTACCTGAATTATAAAACTGAACCAGTAACAGTCCTGAGAGATTTTTAATCTGGGGTCTGTGAGCTTAATAAAAAACTTGACAACTAACTCAATTTCAATTAGAAATTAGTTGCCTTTGTAATCTTGTATATTTTATTTTTTCATTTAAAAGCATTATTCTGAGGTATCCATAGACTATTTTTTTTAAAACTCTTGATTTCTGACTTAGTAATAACTCTAAGACAGATGGCAAGGACTAGACAAACAGGGTTAAATGACTTGCCCAGAGTCACACTGCTAAGAAGTGTATGAGGCCAGATTTGAACCTAGGTCTTCCCATCTCAAGGCCGGGAACTTTAACCACATCTAGCTGCCTCTATGTCCATAGACTATACCAGACTGACAAAGGGATTTGTGATACTAAAAAGTTAAGAAGCCCTATTCTAGGTCCTTTTGTTCCCTGGAAATTCTTCAGAAGTAAATCTCCCAAGAGATTGAAAAGTTCTAGGTAGAGCCATCCATATGTCTCCAGTCTCCATAGTGCTACTTGCCAAGCCTTTACATACTTTATGAATACCCATCCCCTGCCCTCTGTTTTTTTTCCCATAGGATTTGTGAAATTGAGTGGGGGAGAGGAAGGGAATAGGGGTGAGTAGAATTAGTGGTAGACACTGATAGGAGTCTTATTTTCTATGCCAGTCCTTGCTTTCCAGGGATATCTGGGGGGCACAGTTTTACTGTTCTCTCTACAGAACTATGCCACCCCCCAACAGCCTCAGGGCCCACCCTGCATCCTGGCCATACTGAAAAGTATCACCAACCCTTTTGGAATCAGAACTGAGCTAACAAAATAAACAAAAGACAAAGTATTAGTCACGGAGAGTTACAGAAGTCTTGCAGATATGGATAAAAGGGGAAATAAGAATAATAGTTAGGTCCTAGTCTAGTCATGGGTACACATTGGATGCAAGGATGATATTTATAGGATGATGGTTGCAAAACTGGCTTGACTTTTAGGGGATTAAAAAAAAATCTGTACACACCAGACTGTAATGTCAAGGAGATTATGAATATCATGATTAGAATCATATCTTCCCAATCTGATCTTTATTTTATTTTGTTGTAAAACGTTTTTTCTGGAAACAAAATTTGTCTCATTTATAATAAACCAGTGGTCCAAAGTAAGTCCCTTCCTCTGTTGGGTCCCAAATTCCAAGATAAAGGAATTGAAGTTGATTATTTTTAAGGTCCCTTCTGTGATTTTAAGAAATAAATAAGGAAGTCTGCTTTTTTTTTTCCCTTTTCCATCTCATAGTGATCTCTCCCTCAAGTGATCTCTTCCCAATCCCACAATGATCTCTACTGATATCTTCCCTTCTCATAGCCACATCTCTCTCCAGTGATATCTTTCTCATTTTTCAATGATCTCTCCCTTCCCCAGTGACCTGTCCCCATCCATCATGACTTTTACCTCCAGTGACATTTTTCTAATGACATTTACCTATACCCCACTGTTACTTTTTCTTCAAGCAATCTCTTCCTTCATTCCACAATGACCTTTCATCTAGATGATCTCTCACCATCTCAGTCCCTCCTCCACCCAATGGACTCTTCCCCATTCCACAATGACGTCTCCAATGACTTCTTCCTTCGTCACACAATTTCTTCTCACTCTCTCCTAAAGTGACATTTCCTTCTAGTGACTTCTTTCTATCCTGATGATCTCTCTACAATGAATTCTCTCTCCTGCTCACAGGGGAGGTTCCTTGCACAATCTCTGCTTCATTCCACAATGATTGGTTTCACTAGTGACTGCACCATCTCCTGAAAATTCACTGTTGACATTCTTCCTTCCTTCCTTCCTTCCTTCCTTCCTTCCCTTCAGTCTTAGAATCAATATAATGTATTGGTTCCAGGGCTGAAGAGTGGTAAGGGCTAGGCAATGGGGGTTAAGTGACTTGCCCAGGGTCACAATGGGATTCTATTATTTTTATGACATATTTTGACACTTTGGACTACAACTTGACTGAAATTCTTTGTTGTCAGAACCCCCTACATATGTGTCTGTGTCTCAGAGTAGTTATTTTTGATAATAGAAGGTTGGGAATGTTTCTATTTGAAACTTAGTCTATTTACATTCCATATCCCAAGATAGTCTGAAGTGTCAGTATTCTGTCTTCATGTTTCTAATAAAATTTTAGGGTGTTATATCAATAGTCACACATTCCCATGAGGGATTGTTGCCTGCTTCAGCTTTCAGGATAGCACATTATGATAATGGCCAAGGTCGCATTCATGAAACAAAGCCAATAAATCTATACATACATTCTATACCTTACATGCTGGGGAAAGCTCAGTTACAACTTCATGTGGATTCAGTTGCTAGACATAGACTGTGTCCATTCCTGGAATGTGCTTACTCCTTACTTCTGAAATCCTTGGCTTTCTTCAAAGCCCTAGCACCATCTCCTATGCAAGGACCTCTGCTAAACAACAGTTCTTCTTCCCTTCAGAAATTACTTCTGTAATCCGGGCTTCTCTGGATATGTGTAGTTAAAAAGATAGTGGAAAAGAGCAGCTCAGTCTTGCCAGTTTTAAAAATACAAACAATGGGGGAAGCTGGGTGGCTTAGTGGATTTAGAGCCAGACTTAGAGATGGGAGGTTTAAATCTGGCCTTAGACACATCCTACCTGTATGACTCTGGGTAAGTCACTTAACCCTCGTTGCCTAGCCCTTACCACTCTTCTGCCTTGAAACTAACACATGTATTGATTCTAAGATGAAAGATAAGAGTTTAAGAAAAATGCAGACAGCCTGTCAGAGAAGGCTACTCCCATCCACTTGTTAGGGGATGAGGTATTTTCCATGTCAGATAAACTGGGCATGCTCAAATGATACTTTCCTCTCCCCACCAGGGCATCTCCTGATATAAAACTAGGCATGCCTTGGGAAGCCTAAGCTTTACATTTATTATTTGGGTTTTATATAATGTTTGTGTACCCACATGTAACATCCAAACATATAGATGCAGTTCAGGAGCATCATGGATAAATGTGATCTAAGATCTGGTCCTCTTCTTAGACAAAAGGAGACTCAAGGACCATTTGTGTACCACTGGTACACCCAGCAGAGGAGAGGGTGACAGGCCTTAGGAATGCTACTCAGGATAGGTGATCTTTCCTCCAGCCTCTAAAAGGGGTAGTAGACTAGAATTATATATATGTGTCCCCCTCAAATATTGGTAATATGGAAGAATGACAAGTTCAGAACAATAATTGCTTCTGTGATTGTTGACCTCTTTCCACCAAATGTCAGTTACCAAAAAAAGACCATTACAAAAAATGAATGGCAATTTATTTATAAAAATTCATTTACCCAAGCAGAATAGTAAACAGAAGTTAGGGATGTTATAAGATTAGAATAGACTTAAAAAAAGAGATACACAAGAGCAACTGTATTCTTCAGCAGAGAGCAAGATAAGATTTCAGTTTAACAAAGTTTAACTAAAAGGGCCCCTTATCACTCAAGAGGAAGTCTCAATCTCTAGCAAGACAAGCTGGAAATCAAGAATGTTGAGAGATGGCTTTCCTAATGTGTCTATGGATCTTCTCTCATCATATAGGTGTTCTGAGACCATCTCAACAACCAACCCAGTAAGTGCTTTACATAAATATGCATTGTTGAAAGAAGGCATTCAACATGGGTGGACTTCCCATTTGTAGAACTTATAGGAAGATGTAGAAAAGAGTTGCACAAGTTGAGCAGACATAGATGGGTCTCCAGATGTGCCAATGGAGGGAACATTCCCATCTGTTGTTCCTTTGGGAGACCACATATCTAGTAACTGGACAAGCATTTGGTAAGCACCTACTATGTGTCAGGTCCTGTACCAAGTGGCGAACACTGATGCCATTGTTGCCCTCTGGAATCCTGATGCTCCCACCTCTTTTCTGAGATTCTTGGAAAAAATGTCTTCTGAGGCCACTTTATTAGGAAATCAGTCTGTTTCTTTTATAGCCTTGTTTTTTGTTGAAAAAGCTTCTTTGGAGTTTGATCACGCTCTCTGTGTGATCTAATGATGATTTTTGGTGATTCCCTGCCCCTCCCCCCCCAAAATCAAATATCTTCTTAGAGTAGAAAGAGCTACCATCACTAGTCAGATTCAGGAGAACGTTATGCAGGCAAATTAAGAAAAAATGAGGACAACAAATAAATAAAAGGCAGTTGAAATGAACATAAGTGCATGATGGTTTGGATCTCTTGGATGAGAGAAATGTGAAATTTGCCAGGATGCTCTCAACAAGAGGGCTATGTTCACTGCAAAAATTAGATTCTTTGTTTCTTAATGACCATTTCTAAGTCAACAATACACACGTATGCAGGAACACACAGATGTATTGCTCTTGGGTGATAACCAGCCTTGAATTTTTCTCTTTGTTAGATGCCATCATTCTCTCCATATTTTTCTTTCAGCATCCTAGAACTAATCCAAGAAGGGCACCTCCTAAATCTGGACCTCTGAAAAGCCCCTACATTCACAGTTGGGGTTTGACTCAATTTAGCAAACATTCCTGAAGTGATTGCTACATTGGAGGCATAGCAAATGATCCTAATTCATGACCTTTTGTGCTTATAGTTTAGTTTCTCCAGAAAGCCAAAGCTTCCCAAGGGCCCATCACAGGCTTCATAGGGAAACGGTTCAAGAAGAGGTGGGACCCCAAGCGATAGAGAATGAATTTGTTAGTGAGTTCTTCTGAAGTCATTTGAACTGTACCTGAGCAACCCAGCTTAGGAAGGATGACTAGAGATCCCAAAGCATCAGTATCTCATGTCAGATTAGTGTAACTACTTGAAGCATGGGTCTGAGACTGGTGGTGTGGACATGAACTTAACTTTTTCAATAAATTATTTGTTCATTCACCAAATATTTATTATGTTTCTACTCTGTGCAAGGTAGTGTGTTGAGTCTTGGGGTGTTTTATATGCACCCACATGTGCCATACATGCTGTTCCAAAAGTTTTAGTGCAGTTTTAAAGCTTAAACCTAATCCAAGGAGAATGCCCCCTGAATCTTAAAGTTTAAAGCTTTACTAAGACTTTTAGGACAGCTGATATATTACATGTAAATACATACAAAACCCTTCAGCAATTAACACGCTACCTTGCACAGAGTAGGAACACAAATAATTAAATTTAATATGTAATTATGGTAATTAATTTTAAATGGACACATAACTAACCAAAGCTTAAAACTGCATTAAGACATTTGGGGCAGCTTGTATGTTATATGTGGGTACCCATAAAAACACCCTGCTACTTAATATAGTATCGCACACAGTAGGGACTTTATGCTTAAATAGTTATTTATTATTTATTAATAAATTAATAAAATGTAATAAATAATAATAAAATAAATATAACTAATTAGTAAATATTAACTTTTTATTAATTTTAATGAATAACTGGAATAATTAATTTTAAATTAATTTAACAAACTAAAATTTAAAACCATACTAAGACTTTTGGGACAGTCTGTATATGTATATTCAATATATCTATGCATATGCATAAAATATATGTGATGCATATTATAGTGCTCACATGCATGACATTTGTAATGTGTACAATATGTAAATATTCATGTAATACATTATTCATGCAAATATATGTAAATAAACAACACAGACCCTGCTCTCAGGACCTTTCAATCTAATTAGGGGAAAATATATGTACATTACAAATGATACATGTGTGTCGATATTATATATTGATGCAAAATATATGGATATAAAAAACTATAAATGAGAGAGAATGAGAAAAATGCAAAGGAGACAAATAGGTAAAGTCCTATGAGAATCTGGAGATAGAAAGCTCACTTCTTGCTCAAGTTCTATAACTATAACTAGATGACCTCTCAGACACCTTCTACTCAGTAGGGTATTGGTAAATGTTTAGCAACTCACTCTCTGAAAAGAAAATGTACCCAGTGGTACAGTGGATAGGGTGCTGGCCCTGGAGTCAGGAAGATGAGTCTTCCTGAGTTCAAATCTGATCTTAGCCACTTCCTAGATGTGTGACCCTGGGCAAGTCCCTTAACACTATTTGCCTCAGTTTCCTCATCAATAAAATGAGCTAGAGAGGGAAATGGCAAACCCTTCCAGTATCTTGTCAAGAAAATTTCAAATGGGGTCATAGAAAGCTGAACACAATTGAAAATAACTGAACAACAATAAACTGATAACATATTTTTAGTTTAATCTGTATTATTAAACCTTATCACCATCACTTTCTTAAGTCTAGAGCAGTGATGGACAAACTACAGCCTGCGGGCCAGATGCGGCCCCCTGAAATGTTCTATCCAGCCTGCAAGAAGATAATTCATGGGGATTTTCCCTCCTCACTTTAGTGAGTGTAAGTCATTTTAATCATTTCCTATTTAACACTTCCTTTTCAAGGGACTAGAAAAGAGGAATGTGAAGTCACTTACCAGGAGAGGAGGCAGTGTGGCTAGGGTCTCCTTGGGGTAGAGCAGAGATATCAACACAAGGTCCCAAAGGTCACACGAGGGCCCTAACAATTCCCAGTGTGACCGGAACCAGATTAAAATGTAACTAGGAAATATCTAACAGAATAAATAAAAATACAGTAAAACATAGATAATATTACATTTTAAAACTAAGTCAATATGTGGCCTGCTTTAGGGGCCCCTGTTTCTATCTGAGTTTCACAGATTACTACTTGTGCAACAGTAGACAAACCACTTAACTTTTCTTGGCTTCCTCATCTTTAAAATGGGAGGGTTAGATTAGGGAGCTAGATGATGAATAGGGAGCTAGAGGAGGATAGAGTGCTAGCTTTGGAATTAGGAAGACCTGGGTTCAAATCTTACCTTGCTTACTAGCCAGGAAAACCTGAAGAAATAAGTCACTTAACTTTTCTTGTTCCTCAGTTTTCTTATCTATAAAATGGGTATAACATCACTACCTATCTCCCAGGGTTGTTGTGAGGATCATATGAGAGAATATTTTTAAAGCTCTTAGCATAGGGCCTGACACATAGTAGACACTTTATATACCTCCCTTCCTCCCTCCCTCCCTTCCTTCTTGTTCCTTCTCAAGGTTGTTGTTAGGATCAAAGAATGGAAGGTATATAAAGTACATATATAAATATTAGCTATTATGATAACAATCACTGATGATGATGATGGCCTCTAAGAACCCTTTCCAGTTTAAATCTAGGACTCAGGACATCAGAAAGACTCAATCCTCTAATGATGCCATAGAATAGAGACTGAACCCCTGTGATGGGTACAGATCTTTCTGTTGGCTTGAAAAGGTAACATTGGGTTCTAGAGTTATGTGACAGGGGAAGAATGAGAACCTTCAGGATTAGGTCTCTGGATTGCTGAGCAAGCAGAAGGAGTAGACTTTCACCCAGAGACAGAGACTACATTCTCAGGTTAGGGGGCATCTGCTTATTTCACTAATATAGATATCTTGGGTAAACATATAGGATTTATAGCATCTCCTTAATATATAAAAAAGCAACCTATGAAGAAATCCTTCTGGTACCAAAGGAACAACAGCCAGTTGGGAGTCAGAGGACTGGGGTTCAAATCCTGGTACTCCCAAATACTGCTGTTTCTATTTCTACATCTCTGGCTTTTGTCTCTTCTTTATTCATTTCCTAATCACCTCTCATCTGGACCATTGCAATATATTTCTAATTATCTTAAATAGTCACATTGCTTTATTCCTCTCTTCTCTAATCCATCTTCCATATAGTTGCTAAAATGGTTTTCTTATAGCACATCACCCCTACCCCTGCTCTCTCAGCTCCAGAGGCTCCCTATTACTTCCAGGATCAGATAGAAGTGTTTCTGTCTGGCATTTTGAGGTGTGGGATCATGCCATTGCAATAGTTTGCATTTATAGAATACTTTAAGGTCTAGGAAGTACGCTGCATATGTTATTTCATTTGATCCTGACAGTCACTCTAGGAGGTAGGCGCTATTATTAATCCCATTTTACAGATGAGGAAACACATCCTACCTGTAGGTAGACCTTATGTCTCAGAACTCTTCTGTCTTTACACTCTCTTACTTTGTGATCTTATCAGTTTCCATAGGTTTATTTATCATCTCCATTCTGATGGCTTCCAGATGTCTCTATCCAGACCTATTCTCTCTCCTGAGCTCTGGTCAGCAAAACACATTTCTAACAGTGTATTGCACTTATTCAGTTTTTTTGGGGGGGTTTCATTATTATTAAATTTAATATTAATTAAATTAATAATATTTAAATGAAAACAAATAAATTAATTTGAAATTAATAATAAAATAAAAATTCATTAAATGATTTATAAAAAAGGTCAGATTTTTTTCCAAATAAGCCTGGAACATTAAACAAGTGAAACTCCAAAAAATTTGTCTTTTCCAACAGAGAGAAAAACTATGTACAGTTACTCAAAGCTGCTTCTGCCAGTGGGGCTGGGGGAAGATGTTTTGCAGGCATCTCTAAGTCCACAAGTGCAGAACAGAACGTATTCTCTTTTCCTCACTACTTATCTTTCTTCTAAACTCTCATAAATTGTTATATGATTAGCCTGTTAGTGAGTTATACTAGTCTTCCGGGTGAGGAGTCACAAGGGCATGTACATTAAAAGAGGAAACAGTGAGATATGAGTACATTTCTGCCATAAGAGAGAGCCCATACGAAGTCACAGAGATGGGGAATGGAATGTCATGTATTTTTCTTGTCATTTTAGCTTGTATCTGTCTCTTTGTGACCCCATTTGGAGTTTTCTTGACAGAGATCCTAGAATGGTTTTTCATTTCTTTCTCCAGCTCATTTTACAGATGAGGAAACTGAGGCAGAGTTAAGTAACTTGCCCAGTCACACAACTAGTAAATATCCAAGACTGTATTTGAACTTAGATCTTCCTGACTCCAGGCCCAGCACTTTATCCACTTTGCCACTGGCTGCCTGGTGTCACGTATGGGGAATCATAAAAGATTGGCCTGATTGGATTAAAGAGTGTGGGAAGAAGGGCAATATATAATGACATTAGTGAGGTAAGATGGGGACTACTTTTGTTATGAAAGTCCTTAAAAACCAAACGGGAGTTTCTTTTTGATCCTAAGGGCAATGGGAAGTAATTAGCAGTGGGAATAGAGAAGAAAGGATAGATGTGAGAGATGGTGTGGAGGTGGCATCAATGGGCTACAAGGGGAGGGAGATGAGAAAAGAGAAGGGAAAAGTGCCCACTATGTGCCAGGCACACTGCTGAATCTGGGTCAACAAGTACTTCCTGATCCCTCTAGGATTTCCTCTTCTTCTATTCCTTACCTAAAGCTTTACTTACGAACTCATTTGATCACCGCAACAACCCTTGGAGGTAGGCACTATTATTATTCCCATTTTACAGTTGAGGAAACTGAGGAGACAGGAATTAAGTGACTTGTACAGCGTCAATTTGAACTCAGGTCTTCCTAACTCCAGGCCAAGCACACTGTATCTGCTTGCTGTCAAAAAGAGTTTCAAATTCTTACCAACAAGATAGCAAGGCTGAACCGTGATGCCACAGATAGAAAGAGCGAGGGTAAAACAGGTTAAGGAGACATTCTAAAGAGATCAGGCAATGTTTGTTGACCTGGATTCAGGATAAGTAGGAAGAGCGAACACTGAGGATGCCAAGTATATATGGTTGGCTGGAAGAGAAAGGACGCTGGGATCCCTGAAAGCTAAAAAGAATCAGGCCACATGTCTGGGAAAACTGCCAACAGAGGCTGCTCCTGGAAATTTATCAATGGCTAGGGGGCCGGTCCACTAGACGAGGCTGTTCTGAGGCTAGCACGATTCCACAGATGACTTTGAACCCAGTTCATGGCAATCATTGCCTTCATGGAGGAAGGGTGGCCATTAGAAGGTTTTTTTGACCTCGCTCTCCCCAAATCCAGCTTCAACCCCCCTTTTTTTTCTTTTTTCCTTTAAAAATCCATCCTGTCAGAGTTCAAGATGCTTCCGGGCAGCACTGCCAACCAAACAACTAAATTAGAGATTATGACAAAGGAAGGAAAAGCGGAGCTGGCTGAGTTCATCCGGGTATACAAGTGCCAGATAGAGCAGGCTAGTGTATAGTTATGGATTTGTGGCTGGAAGGGATCTCAGGGGTCATCTGATCCAATCCTGAGGTTTTAAAAATGAAGGAGCTGGGAGCAGCTGGGTAGCTCAGTGGATTGAGAGCCAGACCTAGAGATGGGAGGTCTTAGGTTCAAATCTGACCTCAGACACTTCCCAGCTGTGTGACCCTGGGCAAGTCACTTAATCTCCATTGCCTTAAAAAAAAATGAAGGAGCTGAGGTTCAAGGAAGCTGGGGTCACACAGGTGGTAAAGTGGCAAAGCTAGATTAAGAACTCAAGTGATATATAACTCTAAATCTGGGATTCTTGCCTTATCCATCAAATCAGTGCTGAGCTTGGAAGGTCAAGGGATTTTAAGGAAGTACTTTGCAAAAAGCCTGACTAGAATAGGTTCTTGCATAACTCAAGGACCCCATGGTTTGAAAGGAAGACTGGCACTGGCTTTATAAGATGGTCCTTGGGCATGACTCTTCTCTGGTATCATTATAATTATAAGTCCATAATATTGCCTAAACCAGTGATTCCCAAAGTGGGTGCCACCGCCCCCTGGTGGGTGCTGCAGTGATCCAGGGAGGCGGTGATGGCCACAGGTGCATTTGGGGGTGGTGAATAACTGTAAGGGGGCGGGGATAGTATGTGACAGGGGGCGCTAAGTAATATTTTTTCTGGAAAGGGGATGGTAGGCCAAAAAAGTTTGGGAACCACTGATCTAAACTAAAGATTCTGAAGACAAGCAATTGCTTTGGCCAAACAAAGCAAACTAGCCATTCCTCATAATGAGAGGGGAGGTCTTTTGACTCACTGTTCAGCCTCATTTTAAACCTTAATCCTAAACTGCTCTGAGTTTGTGTTTCAACACTGAACTTACTTGTCCTCACAAATTAAAAGATCAGACTATGCACTCAGACTCCAACATGAGGACCTTAGTACCACAACCACATTCAGAGATAATGCTGGCTGCCATGAATAACATTTGCAAAATGCCTGACATATAGGATCTCATTTGAGACTCACAATAACTCTGTGAGGAAGGTACTGAAGATATTATCATTCTCATTTGAAAGGTGAGGAATCTGAGGCATAGACAAATTAGTAACTTCTTGTCCAAGGTCACAAAATCAGAGGTGGGATTTGAACCCAAGTTTTCCTAACACCAACGCAGAGTTTGATGTATTTCAGGTTGATAACTGAAGCAATTCTTTTTGCTATAGGGATTCTGATGTAAGCTGAGCATTGAGGTGGTTTCGATACTATAGCATTAAAAGAATGTTTTCCCAAACAATGGGGAATATTGTGAAAGCTACAGAAACTAGAAAAGTAACTAACTAGTCAGTACATACGTACACTCATGTGTGTGCAAACAGACCCATGCATTGATGTCTAGGAATTCTTAAGCTTGTTCATTTACCTTCCTTGATGTTACTCCTTGAAAGTTTCTGTTGGCTGACATAGTAAATGGTACACTTGCCCAGCTTCTTCCTTTGTGTTTTAAATGCTTTTCTCTATCTTTGGAAAGGAGAACTGCCTCCATGCTCACTAACACAGAATAAAAAGTGGACGTGGAAGTGGGAGGCTTTGAAGGCATATAATGTGACTCAGAACTTGTCATTGCAAGCAGTCAATTCAATCAGCCCATTTCTTTTTGTTATTCTAGTTGTTATTGATGTCATCTTTATTTATATTGATAGATAAATTACTCTCCCTTCATGAAACAAAATAAACAGTTAAATAAAACTAATAATGCAGCAACCTCATCTAACGTATATATAATATTTCACATCTGTAGCACTCCCCCATCATGCTTTATGTATTAAAAATAATAAAAGTCTATTTTCTTTCCCTTCTACCCCTTCCTCCATTGGGAGAGAAAAAAAGATGAAAAAAAACATTTCTTGTGATGAATATGGGCCAAACAAATTTCTTCAGTGGTTGTATACAAAATTTTACTTGTCTCATAATATGCCTTACCCATCCATGACTTCTCTGAAATTATTACATGGTTATCGTCAATTCTCTGGAATCCTAAATAGTCTTTGTATTGATTTTAGTTTTTTTATCTCTCAAAGTTGTTTGTTTTCATTGCATTCTTATTAATTGTAGAAAGTGCTCTCCAGGTTTTGCTCATTTTCACTCTTTGTTAGTTTCTAAAGTCCTCAAAATATTTGCTTTCATAATATTGATGTTATATTATTCATTGTTCTCCTGGTTCTGCTCACTTCACTCGGTGTCATTTTACAACACAAGCCTTTCCAAGACTCCAAAATAATTTATTTACGACACAACAATCTGCTATCACATTTGTCTGCCACAATTTAGTCATTCCGCAACTCTTAGTTTCCAGGATTAGATTTTTTTTTTTTGGCCACCACAAAAAGAGCTGCTACAAGTATTTTTATACATAAAGGACTTTTATTCTTTCTTTGATCTCTTTTGTGTACAGGCCTAGCAGGGGTATTTGTACCACATTCGATGTGAGCTGAAGATACCTATCTACTAGTGAACAAGGGGTATCACTAAGCATAAGGCTGTGATTTATTGATATAGGAAACTCCCAAATGAGGAAAATCCTAATATGAATGTGATTTCTCTGCAATTTATACTCCTAGAATAGGAGTATAATAGGAATACACAACTAGAATACTAAAAGATTAAACGATTTGTGCAGGGTCACTATTATCAGAGGTGGGACTTGAATGTGGAAATTCCTTGTTCTGAGGCATAGTCTTCATCCACTATTCATTCAGTTGTTTTTATTCATGTTGGACTCTTCATGACTCCATTTGGGCTTTTCTTGGCAAAGACACTGGAGTGGTTTGCCATTTCCTTCTCCACTTCATTTTTATAGATGAGGAAACTGAGGCAAACAGGGTTAAGTGACTTGCCCTGGGTGATACAGCTAGTAAGTGTCCAAGGCTACATTTGAATTCAGGTCTTCCTGACTCCAGGTCCAGGGTTGAATCCACTATGCCACCAAGCTGTCTTTAAGGAAGGTCTAAATGAGGGCTTTTGAGGATAGGGGAGACCCAGGCATGTTTGTGGAGAGTAGGAACAAACCAGAAGACAAAAGGAGATTAAAGATAAGTGAGAAGGGGGCAGCTAGGTGGCTCAGTGAATTGAAAACCAGATCTAGTGATGGGAAGTTCAAATCTTGCCTCAGACACTTCCTAGCTGTGTGACCTTGGCCAAGTCACTTAACCCCCATTGCCTAACCTTTACGGCTCTTCTGCCTTGGAACAAATACACATTATTGATTTTAAGACAAAAGGTAAGGGTTAAAAAAAGGTGATAGCATGGGGACAACAAAGGAGGTAATTTGTTGGAAGAGGCAGGATAGATTGATATTGTTTAGACAGGTAGTGGGGTGAGCCTTGGTACAGGATAAGACCACTTCATCATGTGAAATGGGTTAAGAATGAGATAATTGCAGAATGCATCTGAGTGATGGGAGATAGGGAAAGGGGGAGAAGAGTGGCTAATGATAAATGACCTCAATTTTTTTTCTGTAAAATATGAAACAAACATCTCCTCTGAGAGGGAAAGGGGAAGGGGGAGCCATAGGAGGTTTGAGGAGGGATGAAAAGTTTTGGAAAAGCTGCTGTGAAGAGTGGGACAGTGAGTTGATAAGGGAGGGATAGTAAGATTGCCAAATAGTAGAGAGAACCCAATTGAGGTTGTATATCATAAATTTGTAGTGGGCCCAGGCAGAACAATAGCACAATTTTCTCCATCTTCATTCAGCAGCACATGCATAGAAGTGAAGGCAGAGAATGGTGAGAGATACAAATCTGAGGTTTAGCAGGGTGTAATAGTGAAATGATAAAGGAACTAGGGACTCAACAAAGGCGGACAGTGTAGAGTTGACTTAGTTCACCAAGGGGTCAAGGTGGGAAAAGTAGAGAGTGGCTAGGGCAGAGGAGATGGCATGAGAGAGAGAACTGAGGGGTCAGGGGATTGGAAATCATGGTGAGGATGAAGCAGAGGGTCTTGCAAAGAAAGACAGAGGGAGAGGCTGTGGTTGGATAAGGAGATTTCACTTATGTGCCATTTCTTTTATATCCACTATTCCCCCAATTTTCCTGCAGTTCCTTGAATTCACAGCATTAGAGTCATCTTTAATTCCTTCCTTGGCCCCATTTCCCTATCCCTGTTGCCATAGGCAATTAATTGCCAATCCCTGATGATTTTACTTCCTTAACATCTATCTGTCCCCTTCTCTCAGATCATTAAGTTGTCATCCTAATTCAGGCCCTCATTATCTCTCATGTGGTCTATTGAAGTCATCCCCTAATTCATCTCCCTGCTTCCAGTATCCCTTCTTTCCAAACCATTCACTATTTGCTTCCAAATTAAAAATCTTATGACAGTTTTGACCATTTCACTCTTTTGCTCAAATACCTTCAGTAGCTCCCCATTGGCTCTAAGATAAAATACAAGCTCCTCTGTCTAGCATTTAAAACCCTCTTCACATTCTGACCCCAAACCACTTTCCTAGATTTACTTTATATTAATCTCCTTCACACACAGGTACCCTAAACTGAAGGCAAATCAGCCTCCAAGCTGGTCCCTGAATTCAACATTCCATTTTCAATTTCTGTGTCTTCCACTAGTCATGCTCCTAAGACTGAACTGGAGCAGCTAGATGGTGCAGTGGATAGAGCCCTGGGTCTGGAGTCAGGAAGACTCATCTTCCTAAGTTCAAATCTGAATTCAGACACTTACTAGCTGTGTGACCTTGGACAAGTCACTTGGCCCTGTTTGCCTCAGTTTCTTCATCTATCAAATGAACTGGAGGAGAAAATGGCAAACTACTCCAATGTCTTTGCCAAGAAAGCCAAAATGGGGTCACAAAGAGTCAGACACGACTGAAATTCAACAACATGACTAAGCTGAACTCATCTTCATCACCATTTCTTAGAATCCTTGACTTCTTTCTTGGCTCATCCCAGACACCACCTCCTCTGGGAAGTTTTCCCTGATGCCACGAATTGTTAGTGCTGTTTCTTTGCATCCTCATACTTTTTGATCTATTTATATTTATCTCCTAATAGAATAGAAGTTTCTCCAAGCCAGGGATTTATTTGTTTTAGTCTTCAGATCTCCTATGTCTAGCAGATATGAATGGTCATCTTGACCCTTGTCCTGACCAGTCTGGTTAAAGGAGAGTCTATTCTCTAGCTGTCAGGAATAAAAAGTAAAGAAAACATCTCAAACAGGTTTATGATCTCCATTAATGCACTTCATTGCTCTCCTTCTCCCTTACACAAAATCTTGCCATATTTTCTTCATTCAAATCCCTTGAAATGATAGGAATCTCTCTAAACATTGGAGTTGTTACATTTCATAATGTAAAAGGAAGGCCAACATGGAAAAGAATGCCTTTTTATAATAACAGCTAGTTTTTATAAAGGGGTTTAACATTGGCAGAGACCTTCTCAGATATTATTTCATTGGATATACTCCATAACCTATTAGGTCTATGTTATCATTATTCTTCCCAATTTTCAGATGTGGAAAACTGAGGATTACTGAAGTTAATTGACTTGTCCAGGATTATATAGTTAAAAAGTATTTTGAGGTGCCAAGGTCATTCACAGCATCCTGGCTATTGCAAGTTATCCTGACTTTTGTCTTGGCCCTGGACTTCAATGACTCTGGAGGAGAGAGTGAGACTGATGACTTTGTGAAACTGCCTCACTTAAATCTAAGTCACGTGCAAGTCAAGACATCACTCTTGTGGTATCATTAGTTCTTTTTCAAAATGAAGGAAGCTGGGGCAGAGAGATGGCTCAGTGGCTTGAGAGCCAGGCTTGGGGACAAGAGGTCCTGGGTTCAAAGCTGGCCTCAGACACTTCCTAGTTGTGTGACCTTAGGTAAGTTACTTCATCCCAATTGCCTAGCTCTTGCCCCAGCAAATAAACAAAAACCAAAGGATGAGCAACACTTTTGAGGTAGGATTCAAATTCAGGTCTTCCAGCATTTCTAACCAGTGTTAATATCTAGCTGCCTATTTATTAACTCAACCTCCCTTTCCAGTAGTTGATTGATCCAGATTCAAATCTAGAAAGAGTTTGTGTCTAAATTGGAGAAATTTTGGGACCTACAAAGAGATTGTATCTAAACTGGAAAAGCTTTGGGGTATGTCATTCCCAGAGAAAGTCCAGTGACTTCCTGGAATAACTGGTTGCACTATGGGGAAAAAAAATCACTACATTGGGATAAAGAAATCTGATTTCTTGCTCCATAATTGTACTATATTGCCATGTGATCTACAGCAAGTCACTGGTTTCTTTCTTTTAGAATCTAAAATCTTTCTAGATCTCCAGAATCTAGAGTTCCCTTCTTTTTTGGAGGAGATTGGAATCTGTGATTTTATTGGTTTAGGGAATGCCAGGCTTAAAAAAATTTCTTCCCCACAGAGATTGGCATCTCCTCTGCAATGATAACCTTAAAGAGTTGTCTGGGAGCATTGAGAAGTTGTCAGCAAAATAATGAGCATTTATTAGGCTGCTACTTTGTGCCAGGCACTGTGCTGGGTTCTGGAGAGATAAAGACAAGAGTGAAGCAATACTTCTGCTCAAGGAGCTTATACCCTACTGAGGGAAATGACCTATTTGTAGAGAAGTAAATGCAGTGATTGTTGGGTTGGGGGAGGGCAGTGCCTTGACTGCTAGGGAAGTCAAGAAAACCCTTTTGAAAGAGGTAGCAAATGATCTGAATTTCAAAGGGAGCAAGCTAGAAATTCAGACTAGAGGGGCAGAGATGAGACGGAGGAGCATTCCAGGCATGGGGGATAGCCTTTATGCAGAGTGACAGATATATTCTGTTGGACCAGTCTGGATAGAGCAGAGATTGCCTGATCGCCAATGGCCACATAATTAATATATTTTAGAGGCAGAGCTTGAATCTAGGTCTTCTTGATTCTACTGTATGCCAAGCTATATACCCAATTTGTGTTTCGGCCTTTTTTCTCTTATCCATAAAGTGAGAAGAATATTCTAAGATTGTATATCCCTTAGAGAATAGTCTGGAAATGGGCTGTATGTGGTGTTCAGGGAAGATTAGCACCTCTCATATGAGGGCTTGCTGAGCCCTTTTCAGGGCTGCTCATCCACCTTTGGGGTCTACCTTTCCCCAACTCTCATCTGTGGCTCCAAGAAGCTGGAGCTTGTCCAATGAATGGTCTGATAAGGAATCCTTCTTCCAATGCAAATCAGCACATGTGGAGCATAGGCAAGTTGGGAACAAAGTGTAGCCTCATCAGGCCCTCTGTATGCCTTTTGTCATTGTTCAGTCGTTTCAGTCATGTCTGACTCTTCATGACCTCATTTGGGGTTATCTTGGCAAAAATATTGGAGTGTTTTGCCATTTCCTTTTACAGGTCATTTGACAGATGAGGAAACTGAGGCAAATAGGGATAAGTGAGTTGCCCTGGGTCACACAACTATTAAGTGTCTGGGGTTGGGTTTGAACTCAGGAAGATGTAGTAGTTTTCTTGATTCCACATTCAGTACTCTAACCACTGCACCACTGACCTGCATAGAAAAAAAAGTGACTGTCTTCATGGAGGCAATAAAATAAGTAACCACTTGTTTTCAGTCAGTGTCTGACTCTTTGTGACCCTGTTTGGGATTTTCTTGGTAGAGATACTGAAGTGGTCTACCATTTCCTTCTCCGGTTCATTTTCCAGATGAGGAAACCGAGGCAAACGGGACTAAATGGCTTGCCCAGAGTCACATAGCTAGTAAATTTCTGAGGCCATATTTGAACTCAATAAGATGAGTCTTCTTGACTCCATGTCCAGCAACCTATCCACTGAGCCACCTCGCTGCCCTGACGCCTATCTAAGTTGAAAAATGAAGAGTCTTGGGGACAGAGAGATGGTTCAGTGGATAGAGGACAAGATCTAGAGACAGGAGGGCTTGGGTTCAAATTTGACCTCAGATCCCCATTATCTATTGTGCTCTTGTGCCTTAGAACCAATATATAGAACGGATTCTAAGACAGAAGGTAAGGGCTTTAAGAAACAAATAAACAAAAAATACCAACTAATAGCCTTAAGAACTACCTGAGGCAATGTAGTCATGTGCCCAAGATCACACAGTCCATATGTGTCTCGATACATGACTCAGATCTAGATCTCTGTGACCGGAAGGCCAGTTCTCTAACCACTGCAACATATGGCTTCTCATGATGACAATAATGGTCATTTTTTATCAGACTTTAGGGTTTCCAAAAGGGCTTTTCTCACGATGACCCATGAAGTAGCTAGTGTAATAAACATTTAGGGACATAAGATGATCATAGATTTGCACCTGGAAGGGATCTTGAAGACCATCTACTTCAACCCCCACATTTTACATATGGGGAAGCTGAGGCCCAGGAAGAGGAGGAGGGGGGTAACTTGCTTAAGGTTATATGGTGGCAGAAGCAGGCTTTGATCCCAAGTCTACTGATTCCAGAAGCAGTGTTCTATCTGCTGTACCTCAATTGCTTCCTGATGAATGCACATGAAGGGATAATTAATATGTGAAAAGAATCAGGGGAGCATCAAAGAAAGAGAATAGGGAGGCAGTGTGATAGAAATTGAAGGGTGGGAAGACTTTTTGGTATGGATGGGACAAGAACTGGATCTTATAGGAAAGGCAGAGTTCCAGCTCTCCCAGAGTTGAAGAAGGCTATCATAATAGTCATGAAAGGCTTTGTCTCTGAGCCAGAAGGGGGAGAAAGCTACAACCACAAGAGAAAGAAAAGCCATAGAAGGGGCTATGGAATTTGATTAGCTGCCAAGATTTAAAGTTTTGGGGTGCCAGAAAGCCAGGAAAATGTAAGAATTGGTTGTACACCTGGGAGGTGTAATCTTGCCTTAAAACAAATATTTATGCTCCTAAGAATCCAATTGTGCTCTCAATAACACTACTAGTGGAAGCTCTGAGCTTTCTAGAATACTAAAAGGTAAGGAGTCCATTAGGATGATAAATTTAGAGCTAAAAAGGACCTTAAAAGTGATCTAAACTATTCCTTTCATTTTGCAAATGAGGAAAATGAGACTTGAGAGAAATGAAGTGGAGTGACTTAATAAGAATAGTAATAATAGCTAAGCTTTATATAGCACTTACCATATGCCAGGCACTGTGCCAAGTGCTTTACAAATATTATTTCTTTTGATCTTCTCAACAGCCCTGAGACATAGGGGATATTATTATCCCATTTTACAGATGAGGAAACTGAAGCAAGCTGAAGTTCAGTGAATTGCCCAGGGTCCCACAGCTAATATGTATCTGAGGGCACATTTGAACTTGGGTCTTTTTGACTCCAAGCCTGATGCTGATGCCTGAGATCACAGAGGGAGTAAGTGTCAAGGATCTGACCCTGGACCTCTGATTCCATTTGGCCTCTAGAGAATGTGCTTTAGCAGAACAGTGGAAATCTCAGGTGATACTCCTGACCAGATAATACCTTTTCCCCTTCCAACAGTAACAATGACAGAAAATCCCCCCTTCATTCAATTCCCAAAGCAAACCCCAATTTGGAGAGGCAGCCCATAGTAGTAGAAAAGGGTTTGGACTCAAAATCAGGAAGACCTGGGTCTTAATTCCATTTTTGATAACTGGATATGTAAACTTGGGTAAGTTACTTAAATCTACGCACCTCAGGGCAAGGAGACCAGACAAGCCCAGTTGTTTACTGTTAAGTATTTTGATTTCAGTTTGGCTTTGAAAAGAAGCTTCTGGTCATGTGTGGGCATTATTTCCCCTGGTGCCCTTTTGAAATTAGAGGATTTGAGATTCTCCTATCCCTGTTATAGGTGATAAAATTGAGGCAAAGGGGATTAAGGCTTTACAGGATTGAGTGAAAAGACTGAGATTCAAATTCGTCCCTAAAGTAATGGAAAATAAGAAGCCTCCTAACAAAGAGCTTTTTCTCTTCTTTTGGATGGTGTATGTGTGTGTTTCATTCAACTATGTCAAGATCAGGAGTCCAATTGGGATACTGCCATTCTGACCAAATAGGCATTTCAGGACAGAATTTGTACTTAGGTTCCTGGGTATGAAGCCCGGGCCCACAAAATTGTTTGATGAGCTTTGTAAAATACATGTGACTGGGGTAATGTCTACATAGAATTTAATCTTCCAAAGTCCCTTTCTGCCATGCCCTAAGTCCAGAGATTAACCCAGGAATCTGTGGCAAACCCATGTGCAATTTCTCCATTAAAATAGTTCCCAAAGCTGTCTTTCAATTCCTGTAAATCCTCCTTGAGAACCTAAGAATATAGAAGAGAAATTCTGAGGAACTTATGCATCATGAATATCAGGAAAGACTGAGGCATCAATGAAGAAAGATGCCATTTTGATTTGTAACTTGCAAGCCAGATTTTTGTGGGGAAAAGGTTGGATTTGCCACATCGGTCTCAAAGTCCTTGTCCAGCCAGAGAAAACTTAAGGAAAATACAATAAAAGATACAGAAGCAGAGCTGGAACTAGAAGTCCTTACACATAGACCAATGAACCAAATTGCACCTAGGGCAAGCAGCATGCATCCTTAATTAATGGGGGATAGAGGAAGAAATCATTGCCCTTTTAGGAAGGAGAAAGAGAATTTGGAATCTGTGTTTGTGAGTCTATGACTCACATGCCAGAGGGGCCTGCTCCCCTTCCCATCTCCATTGTACCTGAGAACATTTTTCACATCAACTTCCCCTCTGCCCAGCAGCCAAATGGGAACGCTTCCTCCCTCCCCTGTCTGTAGTAAGGAGGCGGCTCACATGGGTTGCAGTTTGGGTACTTGATCTCTAAAAGGTTCACCATTGCTGGGTTAAAGCCACACTATGACTTTTGGGACTTTCTTTATAGTTGTCCTTCAGTGTGAATCATGGTCTCATTACCCCATTTCTTCACCTCTTCTTGGATCTTCTTTTAGGTTCTTATATATTAATTATTTTTCACAAACAATCTAAATGAGCATTTTTGTCTTGCATGTAGTTTTGGGCTAAACTGTAAGACTGGGAAGAAATTGTTTTAGAAAATAGGAGTCTTTTTTTTTAAATTTGAATTAAATAAAAATTATTTAATTAATTTAGAATATTTTTACATTGTTACAAGATTCATATTCTTTCTCTCCCCTCCAACCACCCCTTCCCATAGCCAACATGCAATTCCACTAGGTTTTACATGTGTCACTGATCAAGACCTATTTAATAGGAGTCTTTAAAAAACTACTTTAGTTGACTATCTTCAATAGAATGCCATTGGACCAAGAGGAGAAAGTCAAGTCAGTAAGAATTTATTAAGGCACCTACTATGTGCCAAGCACTGTGCTAAGTACAGGAAAGAGAAGGATTCGGTGAAATGCAAGGGGAAATAATTAAGAGTTAATGGCTCCCCGATAGAAAAAAGTTTAGGATTTCTTCTTCTTTGGAAAAGTGTGGTCTCCCTTCCCCACTTCTTTGCATTTTTAATGCTTAACAGAGTGCCTGGAACATAGTAGGTACTTAATAAATGCTATTTGAGGGACTGACTAAAAGGAAAAGAAAATAAGGATTCTGTTGCTCTCAACAATGCTATGTCAGTTGTCCTCTCTGAACATTCTGGGGAAGATCCTCTCAGGCTAGAAGGGGGAAAAGACACTTCTGAGATTCTCATCTACCAACTCCTAACTGTGGGAAAGGAAATTTGTATTTTGCTTCCAAACCTTCTTCTGGCCATACAACTCCCAATGTATACTGCAAACTTTAAGGCCTTTCTCAAAGTCAGTTATTATGGGAACTGGCCACAGGACTGGGCAGATCCAAGGACATTCCTGGCTTCTTTGTTGACCTAGGTCCCAAACTAGCAGAAAGGTGATTCCAGTGGGTAAATTAGAATTACTTTGGGGCCTGAACAAAGGCCAAAAATTGCCTTCAGCTGATCCTTTAGACTTTGAGATTTCCCCTGGGAAAAATCTGGTTAAGGAGTCCCAAGTTCAATGAAGAATAACCTGCTGGGAAAAGAGAAAAGCCCTAGCCACTGTTGAGGGTGATGAGTCACCAAAGAAGAGGAGGTTTCCAACCTGATCTTGGATTCTGAGAGCAGTCGTGGTTAATGATTCACATCAGCCCACCTCTGTTTTGGGTAATTGTTGTTCTTTAGGGTGGGGGTTTCCTGTAGAGCATGATGTCCTTTTTTTCCCTTCTGTTTCTTACTATGCTTCCCTTCCTCCTTCCCTTTCTCCATATAGTTTCATCAGTGAGTTTATAGCCCTGGCTGCTTATGATGTCAGAAGGAGCCAGAATCATTAATCAGGTTTTTCTAAACTACTTTATCATTCAAATTTATCATAAACAGATAAGCAAAAAACCAAAAGACATAGATCTAAAAGAAAGAGAAAGTCTAGGGAGTTGTGTCTAGCCCTCTTCTCCAACTACTTGGAAAATTTCCTTCCCCTTTTAGGATTGTAGAGAACACCAATCAATCAACAAATCATTTAATGAGCTACACTATGCGCTGGATACTTTGGTAGTTGCCAGAGAAACAAGACAGAAATAAAACAATTCCTGCGCTCAGGTAGCTTACTTTTTGTAAACTGTAGGTCACAAAGCTTTATCTAGGACAAATCACCAGGCTCTGAGAGAGCTATTTTCTAGGCTGTATGATAATAAATAGGTAAATTGTCCCACCTAATATCCTTTAGAAAAGGGGGGAAAGCTCTAACACAGTGAACACAGGGTTCCAGTGAAGTTTTAAGAATTAATAGTTTTAAACTATTTAAACACAAAACTGCATTAAAATTTTGGGATATTCTGTATAGTATCATTGATTCTTCTCATATGGTTTGATGGTTGTCATTGAGCCATTGGTGGTTTTCCCTATAATTTGAATGGTATGAAAATATATTATTCCATTTTTATCATCAACTTCAACCCACAGAAATTAAAGAACAGCTATTGTCATACAAGTTGCCATGCCCAATACTCATAATCTCCAAGATTTGTGGCAAGAAAAACTTTTGGAATATAAATAGATAACAGAAGAAACAAAAGTCATTTAAAAGGATGAGGTACCTGTAATCTTTATCATTTCATCTGCTACAGGAATTATCATGAAAATACTTTCTTTTTTTTTAAAATTTAGAATACTTTTCCATGGTTCATGATTCCCCCCTTTCTCTCCCTGCTCCCAGAGCTGACAAGCAGTTCCACTGGGTTATACATGTATCATTGTTCAAAACTTATTTCCATGTTATTCATATTAAAAGAGTGATCTTTTAACGTCAAAACCCTAATCATATCCCCATCCAACCATATGATTGATCATGTTTTATCTCTGCATTTCTACTCCCACAGATCTTTCTCTAGATATGGATAGCATTCTTTCTTATAAGTTCCTCTGGATTGTCCTGGATCATTGCATTGCTGTTAGTAGAGAAGTTCATTACATTCAATTGTGCCATAATGTATCAGTCTTTGTGCACAATGTCATGAAAATACTTTCAGTCAGCCTACAGATGAGTGGCCTTACCTCTCCATATTTGTATTCAGTTACATAAATCACTTATTTTCATGCATGCATGTATAGTCCAAAGGGCATGAAATATAAAAGAATAATATCAAGACAATGACCTGTCTCAGGACTTTTTTCCATCTAAACTTATTTAAAAAGATGAAAGGAATATGATTAATGATTAATAAACATAATAATATAATTTCATTTAATTCTTAAAACAAAAATGTGAGGTAGGAACTATTATCTTCATTTTACTGATGAAGAAAATTAGGTTCAGAGCAGTCAAATGAATTTATGATTTATCCAGAGTCACACAGCTAGTGTTGGAGGGAGGACTAAATGTCTCTCTATATATCAGTAAGGAATAGTTAACCTAGCAAGCCTTTTCCCTTCACTCCCAGCCCGTCCCTGTGGACATCTGGAAGCCTCATATTCAGAAATGCTATCATGGAGTACATGTAGACTGTATGTAAAATAATCAGATTATTGGGGACCACATTTAAAAAATTAATGATGAGGTAAGTTGTTTGAAGCTGTTATCAACTCTGGTTTGTAACCTTTGAGCAGGACTAGAAAGAGGTAATGAAGTAGGATAAAAAAAGGAAAAAGATTTTTAAAAAACACTAAAAAGGGGGCATTTAGGTGGCTTAGTGGATTGAGAGCCAGGCCTAGAGATGGGAGGCCCTGGGATCAAATTTGACCTCAGACACTTCCTGAAAAGTCACTTATTTCCCATTGCCTATCCCTTCATACCCTTCTGCCTTGGAACCAATACAAAGTATTGATTTTAAGAGGGAAGGTAAGGGTTTAAAAAATACTCAGAAATAAGGATGGAATGAATAGTCATGATCTTTTCCCATTTTTTCTACTCAAGGGAGTGGATTTAATTTTCCTCTACATTTCAGCTGCCTCTAATTTGTAGGAAATCTCTATTTTCTCAATGGTTTCCTAACTAGCATTCAGTTCCTCATAAAAAGTGTTCTTCCCCATGTACAGAAGCTAAGCTTGCAGTGTGCCTGAGTGTGTGATGGGGAGGGGGACAGGGAGGACATGTGTTGGGTTGCTGATGTGATCACCATCTCTTCCTGCAGCAGGATAAGGAAAGGAGTCATTGTTTAGATGAACCAGATCTCCCAGTTTCTTCTGTCTACCTCACAAAGTAGCTAAAAGGATGGATGGGGTAGTGTGAAGCACTCTCAACCCCAGGAAGAAAGATGCTCAATAATAATAATGATGATAAAGCCATCATCATCACATCTGATTTATGGATTGTTCTCCCTGGTACCTAACGATTGCCACCAGCCATGCCTCAACGGTAGCTATCAAGTGATACTCAGTGCCAGATGAGTCTCAAGCTGAGCAGCATACATCTTTATTAATAAGAGCTTCCATGCATCTAACCTCATCCTTCTGAACACCTGAAAAGCATTTCCCATACATTGCCCAATTTATCCTCAGGACATCAATGAAGAAGGGGAGAGGGAATACCATTAGCCTTGTTTTATAGGTGATTGGGTTGGTGAACTGCTGAAAGATTTGTAGGCAAAGGGGATCTGTGAAAGAAGAAATGTCTTGACTCCTGTGATTGTTGGGGTTCTTCTCCTTTTACCCTATTTTAAATATGTGATGTCAATTAATCAACTGGCCAATTGATACGCATTTAATAAGAAAGTATCTACATATGTATGAAATGTCATGTTATGAAATCTACTGGGTGCTAGGTATAGGGAATATAGACAAAAATGAAATGGTCCATGCTCTCGAAAAATTTTATTCTAAAAGAGACATCATGGACTCATAAGTATATACAAAATGACTGGGAAAGGAGCAGATAGAAAAGAGCTCGGTGGAGCTCAGAGAACCAAGAGGTCTTGGGTTCAAATTTGACCTCAGATACTAGCTAGCTCTGTGACCCTGAGCAAATCACAACCCCAACTGCCTAACACTTATTGCTCTTCTACCTTAGAATCATACTTAGCATCCATTATAAGGCAGAAGGTAAGAGTTTAAAAAATGGATGGAAAACAAAGGGAGGAGGCCTCAGTTCCTGGGGGTGAGGTGGGTCGGGAAGATTAGGTATACCCTTTTATAAGAGATAAAACCCACCCTCTTTTCATCACCTTCGTAATGGCCTTGAACAAATTTTAATTGAATGCCTACTTTGTATAAGGAAATGTGCTATGAATTGAGAATATACAAAGAGATAGGAAGTGTGATTCACCAGGCTCTAAGCAGGGAGTGAGGAAAATGCTGGAGTACTTTTTCTGTGTTTTATTGAGGATTTAAAATATATCACTGTGACCTTTCTCCCAATCCTCTCATGTAACAAAGAAGCAATCAAGTAAAAGAAACCAATGCAATGACTATGTCTGTCTGACAATTTATGCCTTATTCACTCACAAACTACGATTTTTTCACTAAGAAGAGAGAGGTATATTCCATCATTGTGGAATCAAGGTTTGCCATTGCATTAATATGAAATTTTGGGTCATTCAGTGATCTTGCTTACTTCACTCTGCATCAGTTCATACGAGGTTTCCCATGTTATTCTCATATTCACTGTTGTTTATGGAACAAAAATATTCATTTAAGGAAATTGTTTATTTTCCCAATGAAATAGCGCAATCATGTTTCCATGCCATAATTTGTTCAGCTATTCCCCAAATCACAGGCATCCACTGAATTTTTTGCTACCAAAAAAAAAGTGCTGCTTGGGATATTTTTATGTACATATTATCTTTCCTTCTATCTTTGCTTTTTTTATGGAATGCCCTTAGCAGTGACTTTGCTGTGTCAAAGGAAACAGCGCAATGTCAAAAGTAAATGCTCCTTCGGTATTGTTCAGGCTTTTCTAAAGGCAACACAGAGTGCTGTATAGGAAGTCAGAAAGTCAAGAAGACCTAGATTTGAAACCTATCTCAGACACTTAGCAATTCTGTGAACCTGGGCTTTTTGTAAAATTGGTCTAATAGTCCAATACATCACAAAGATATTGTATAGATCAAATGAGATAATATATGTAAAGAACTTTGCTACTACCAAAAATACTGTTATAAATATCCTAGGACATATCAGATCTTTTTATCATTGCTCTCCTTGGGGGGTGCGTTTATATATATCCACACATTATCTATCTATCTATCTATCTATCTATCTATCTATCTATCTATCTATCTATCTATCTATCTATCTATCTGTCTATGCCCAGGACTCTATCCACTGTACCAACTAAACTGCCTATGGCTAGTTTAGTGCAAATGTATTACAACTAGAGGGAGAAGAGAACTAGCAATTAATCAACAAGTATTTATTAAGCTTCTACTATATGTCATGAACACTCAGTCTAGGTGCTGAGGATCCAAAGACAAAAGTGAAACAACCCCTGTGCTCAAGGGGCTTATATTCTATCAGATGTAGTAATAGCTCAAAATGTATCTTATCAGTCAATAGTGTCAACCCCATGTACAAAGGGTAGCACATTGAGTTGGAAGGACCTGGTTTTAAATCTGGCCTCAGACACTTCTTAGCTGGGACACTGGACAAGCCACTCAACCCCAATTGCCTAGCCATTGTTGCTCTTCTGTCTCAGAATGGAAAAAAGAAATTTGGGGCATCCATCCCTAACTCTATTCCCTTGAATATTCTGCTCTCTCTCTCTCTCTCTCTCCCTACACTTCTTCTTCTACCTCCTCCTCCAACCCTTCCTCCAACTCTCAATTAGTGAGACTGCACATTTTCACCATGGGGGTGGACAAAGGAATCCTCAGATTCAGTCAGAATCATTTTTTTTTCAAACTTGAAACCGATGGTTTGAATTTGCAACCACAAGCCTTGGGACCCCACCTAATGGAGAATTATGAAGAATAAGTTCTCTTGGAAAGAGTTGATTGGCAAATGTTATTTTTCCAATGTGCCAGCACATCCCTACTCACATTTTTCCATTTTTTGTTTGTTTGAGTCATTGGCCTGGACAGAAAGACACCCCCCCCAAAAAAGGTGCCCTAAGCCTGGGTGTGTGTACACTAGAATCCATATCGCCTGAAATGTATTTTCATCTGTGGCCAGGAGATGTGTCTAACATACATTTCCCTCCTAAACTAATTAAAACACAAATGCATAAACTACTTAATAATTCTGGAAGTTCATACTTAAGCAAAAATATCCCCAAATGGAAGAGTTTTAGAATTAATCTATGCCAAGCCAGCTTTTCTCCAGATAACTGATTTGTTAGTTAATCATTCTGAAGCAAGTGTTAGAGGGAAGTCAACAGTTTAATAAACCACTCATTTCTGAGAATGCTGACTAGTTTCACAGGCTTTTTACAATTATGTCATAAACATTATTCTAAATTATATTAAAAACTATTTTTGAGAAGGACGAACTGGGCATTGAATCTGATGGAATTTGATTACCCAGGTCAGTGTTGGAAACTGGGAAACATTTCCCAATAATTTGCACTGGTTGCTACACAATTTTCTATAATCAGAGAAGCCATTTTAGCTTTGCTGACTATGGGAAAACTATATGACCTTGCCGGGCCTCAGTGCTCCTAGGAATGGAAAAGACTCCATTGTCATCTGGAGGCAGCTCAATAGGATCCTGAGACTTGATTGAAGTTTATCGATTTTCAATTGATGGAAAAATTGACAATGACAGATGTAGCAAAATTATATTGCTCACTACTGAATATATTGTTTTTCCTCAGACTTATTGTGGAAGCTGACAAGTTAATAGGTTTGGGGTAAACATTTATTCCATTTTTTTTTTCAGTCAGGATGCTAAATTGGTAAGTGGAAATAATGTGAGAGCAATTATAGGGAGGGAGCTGAAGAATAGCAAGTCCTGGAAAAGCAGTGCAGTGTTTCTTGCATTTAAGAAATGGAATCAAATATTTTGAGGAGAAAAATATACCCCAGTGAACAGGCTTTAACACAGTTAGACCTTATTGATTGAGCTTTCCTCCTTCTGATTATTGTTCTTATTCTTCTATTTAAATGTCCTTTCATTATTTAGAGACTCTATAGCATAGTGGAAAGAAATGCTAGTCTAGAAGGTAGGGTCAGCTAAGTGGTGTAGAGGGTAGAGAGCCAGACGTGGAGTCAAGAAGACTCAAATCCAGCCTCAGACACTTGTTGGCTGTGTGATCCTTCCTGGGTACATCACTCAATCCTGTTGGCCTCTGTTTCCTCATCTGTAAAATGAGCTGGAGAAGGAAATGGCAAACCACTCCAGTATCTTTGTCAATAAAACCCCAAATGGGATCACAAAGAGTCAGATATAATGGAGGGGACTGAACAATTAGAAGATAGCTGCACCATTTACTAGATGTGACACTGGGCAAGTTTCTGAATTTAAATATCTTAATCTCTAAAACTTTCCCCTTCTTAACTCACAGGGATGCTGTAAGGACCAAATGAAATACAATATATTAATCTAAGGTAATTATTACTGTTCTAAAATAAATTCCAAACATTTAACAACCAGGTTTATGGAGAAAAAAAATCTACATAGGACACACCTTTAAGTTTAATCTTTGTTACTAACATTTTTCCATCATTTTCTTAAATCTAGATAACCAATGAAGCATGTACTAATTTCTGAGGTATAAATGGTTATGTTGAAAACTTAACGATTGGCCCTCAAGAGCTGATAAAAACTGGCTTTAGCACGCCTTTCATCATAACTCACAAGAAGCAGCCTATGAAACAGGAATTCCAGAGGGCATAGAGGAAGAGCTAGGTGGAATTAGGTTGAGACTTTGGGATAGGAGGATTGTGAGAGATAGGGATGAGGAATTGGGTAGTATGGGGTGAGGAGTGAGGTTTGGATGATGTTCTATAGGAATTTTGAGTTACTAGCATCTACTTTCTAAGGAGAGGGGCAGCAGGAAATGGAAAACCTGAAGTTGAAGTCAGGGTTGCTCTTCTTTGCACTGTAGGTTCTCCATATCCCATTTGGGAGACTGAGCTTGCAGCAGAAGGTGGAAGTTTCCTTATGTTGGCACGGATGAAAGTAGTTGCTTTGGGGGGGATAGTTTATGGTCAGCCTGAACCCTGGCAGTTTTTCCTCACAGGACACACTAGGTCCTGCAAGAGATAGATGGCTAAGGGTGCTAGCACATTGGAGGCTGGCTATGAGGTATCAGCAGGAAGTAGTACATTTCCCATGCCCAGCCTGGCCCCTAGCAACCTTTTTTCTGCTCCCTAAAATAGTTTTATAATCCTTCTAAAGGATTAATTAGAGGGCAGCTAGATAGCTCAGTGTATCAAAAGCCAGATTCCCCCCACCCCCAGGTCAGAGAAGGGAGGTCCTGGGTTCAAATGTGACTTCAGATATTTCATAGCTATATGATCCTGGAAAGTTACTTAATTCTCATTGCCTAGATCTTACCAAGTTCTTCTGCCTTAGAACCAATACATAGTATTGATTCTAAAACAGAAGGTAAGAGTTAAAAAAAAGGATTAATTACAAATGGGTTCCTTATTAGAGGTATTTGAATTTTAGAAGGTATGTTGTCTGGAAAAAAAATCTGGTTTTTGTTGTTGTTCATTTTTTTTTATTGTTGTTTTTTTCTGCTCTGCTCCTTCTCTGGAATCTCTAGTATTTAGACTCTTCTATTTCAATCTAGAAAATTCTAGCTTCCCATCTGACTAGTGTCCCCATGTCTGTGACATCAGGGATGAGAAACCAAACATGCTTTCTTAAACAGAACTCATTCCCTTCCTAAAAAGTACCCAAACTGCTCTGATGGCCAAGCTACCATGATCCCTGAGCTGGACTAGCTGCCCTGAAACTTGAGTTTCTTGAATTGCCTTACAGCATAGACCCAGAAATCTTAGCAAGAAATTTTTGTAACTTTTGGAGGTCCCAGGAGAAGCTGTATAGAGGAACATAGAAATATAAATTTGGGGTGAGAAGAAACAGAGTCCATTGACTTGAGCCTAGCCATTTTACAAATGAGAAAACTGATGTACAGAGAATTTAAGTGACCTGTCCATACTCACACAGCTAACAAGTATTTGAGGTGGGATTTGAGCCTACACCTTCTTGACTCCAAGTTCAGTTCTTGGTTCTTTATCCCATGCTTCTTCACTCAATGTTCATCACTTTCTCCTGGCATAATCTGAAGAATATAGTGCTATCTCTTTGGTGACAGAAATTTCTTTTCTTTTCTTTTTTAATTATTTAGGCCTTTTCTAGTCCCTGTTTGGAGGCATCAGTCCCTGCTCCAGTAGCCTCCCCATCATCCTCCTATTCCTTTGGGTGCTTCCAGTTAAACATTCCCTTTGAGACCTTCCTGTAAACACACCAACTAAAAGGGACTATTCCTTTCATCATTCACTGATTCCTCTAATTTTTCTGCAAAGATTTTTTAATTTTATCAATGGAATCTAACTGTAAGAGACGCTGAAGAGCAAGAACTTCCCTCCAAAATTCAAAGGAAAAACTCTAATATTGGATTTTCAGACACAGTGACAGGGACAAGAGACCTTTAAGGTAGGGACCTTAAAGCACCTCACTAAAGTGACTGTCTTCTCTACTTAATCTAAAAGCTGATTTCTGGTCTCTTGAATTTCAAAGAGAAGACTGTGATCTTCTGGAGCTCATAGAGAATGCTTGCCAAGAGTTTATTAAGTGGTTGTGTTCCCACCCAAACTCAAATTTGAGTCCTTTTGGTTGTATCTAGGGATGCTGGCTATCTGACTAGCGGATGGCTAGTTGGCTCCTCCTCTTTCTGTGTTCTACATAAGGGTTTGTTATTATGGTTCAGTTTCAGCCAGGTCTGCCTCTTCATGACTCCATGGACCATAGTTATCCTTGGCAAGGATACTGGCTGGAGTGGTTTGTTATTTCTTCTCCAGTGGATCCAGTAGATCCTTTTGTCAAATATAGGTTAAAGTGACTTGCCCAGGATTATACAACTAGGGAGTGTCTAAAGGCAGATTTGAAATCAGGTCTTTCTGACTCTAAGCCCAGCATGCTATCCACTGAGTCACTTGGCTACCTTGCTTTAAATCCTAGGCTTTGCCATTCAAATTGAAGCATATTCTCTCTTTAATGTCTTTCCAGCCTTTAGTCCTTCCCACTTTTCTATATTGAAGGGAAACTCCAACAAGAAACTTTCTTGCATAAACCACTTTCTGATATGGCTTAGAGCCCTCACCACAGTAGTTAGGGCCAAACCACAGCACACCCAGAACCGTTGTGCAGAACCCATTCAGAAGGTTCTCTGTATCATTTATGTAGGCTAATTTCCATAAATTTTCAAGGTCAACTTGTAATTTCTCCTCTATATTTCAATATATCATGTTTGTACCTGTCTCAGTTCATTCCATTCAACAAGTATTTATTTTTTAATGTTGATATCTTTTTGTTTTTATATCATCCTCTTTATAGAGAGATCCCTTCTCTTTCCCTACCCAGGAAGCCATTTCTTATAAATAAGAATAAAAGAAAAAGAAAAGGGGGCAGCTGGGTAGCTCAGTGGAGTGAGAGTCAGGCCTAGAGACAGGAGGTCCTAGGTTCAAACCCGGCCTCAGCCACTTCTCAGCTGTGTGACCCTGGGCAAGTCACTTGACCCCCATTGCCCACCCTTACCACTCTTCCACCTATGAGACAATACACCAAAGTGCAAGGGTTAAAAAAAAAACAAGAAAAAAAAAGAAAAAGAAAAAATCAGAAAAGATAACTAATATATCAACAAAGTATGAAAGTACATGCAATTTTCCATATCCCTACAAAGAATGGAGAGAGTTTCATTTTCTTGCTTCTTCACTAGAGGCCAAGCCCAGTTATTATAATCACATATGATTCATTTTTACTTTATTATTGATTTTTCCATTTATACTATTAGAGTTATTGTGTATATTGTTTTCTTGGTTCTTCTTATTTCATTTTACATCAATTCATAGAAACATACCCATGCTTATTTGAATTTTTCATATTTATCATTTTGGGGGGGTGCAGTAGCTTTCCAATATACCTATTTTTAGTACACATTGATTAAGTACTCACTATGCACAGAGCACTGTGTTAGTGGCTAAGAGAAGATGCAAAGTTAAGAGATGTGATTCCCACCCTCATAGAGTTTACTGTCTGAAAAGGGCATAAAATCCAGGCACAGACACTTATATTATAAAATAATACATGATCTAGTCATGAGAGAGGTATGAAATAATGCATTTTGTTAACTGTGAACTGAAAGTTCTTTGTGGATGACGGAAATAAGAAAATTTGAATGGAGGAAGTAGCATTTCCTTTGAATTTTAAATCAATAGGAACTTCCAAAATGAGGGCATCCAGGCATAGAGAACAGCATAAAGAAAGGCATGAAGTGGTGTCATGGGATAGTGGGTTCTATGGTTGAGAGAGTGGATGCTGGTTCTTGCCCAAAGAATTCCAGCTCGGACTCCTTCATCTTAAGGAATGAAAGTATTTATTCAAAGATGATATAGATAATATAGCCAGGGTGATAGAAAAGCCCAGGCTGATGGAAAAAACTCTAGCTGGGATTTCAGATTTCTGGTTTTATTATGGGTTTGGGGTGTTACCTTCCTCCCATCCGGGGAATTCTCCACCCTCCCTCACATTATTCCTCCCATGGAAATCCCAGGGGGTGTCCATAGGAAGGCTGACAAAGATTTCCAGTGTAACCTGGATGATGTTTCCTTCTATGTCCTGTTTGTCAAGGTTTCAAGGTTGTTTTGGGTGCTTGAGTGTCCTTTCTTAGCCTTGCAACTCTTATCAAAGGGGATAAAACCATAGCATAGCTCAGTTGTTCCTTCCCCTTCATGTTTGGCCTTATAAACTCTTATCAATGTGAAGTAGCTGGGAGAGCACACATATACATTTCTGCTAACTAGTAAAAAGCATAAAATCTAAAAGCACTATTAAAGAAAAAAGATTTCAAAGCATTTCTAAGATTTTAAAGCACCATTTACCACTGCCAACCCTCATCAGTGGGAAGTCAAGATACATGGTCAGGGACTATGACAGGAGACAAAGGGGGACCTTTTGAAGATAATCAAAACTTTGAGCATGGGAGTGAGGTCGGATGATGGTATCATTCAGGTAGACAGAAATGTGAAGTTAGGAGGAAGAGGAAGATAATAAACAAAATTTTAGGCATTCTGAGTTCTAAGTTCCTGGAATATAACCCCAGGAGATTCCAGACTGAGATTTAGATATTTGAGTTTGGATTTCAGAAGCTAGAACCTGAGTTATTGATTTGAGAGTCACCTACATAGCTGAAGCTATGTGAATGAATGAAATTGCTATGGGAAAAATATATTTAAAAAGAAGACAAAGTGATCAAGGACAGATTTGGGGGAAATATCAACCTTTTGAGGTCAAGAATGGTACTGGAAATAATTTATCAAGATAAAGAAGAGATGATGAGTAAGGGGGAAAATGGAAATATCTAGAGGGAAGGGATTGATTAATAGCTTCATATGCTTCAGAGAGGTCAAAGAGATGATAACTGAAAAACACTGTATCTGGCCATTGTTGATTTTTGAGAGGGCAATTTCAGTAGAATTATGGGGACAGAAGGTAGATTACTAGGGGATGAGGAGAGAATGGAGGAAGCATGTTGGACAGCATTTGAATGAAGATCAACATGAAGAACATGATCTTCCTTATTCTGTATGTATAAATATATGTTAATATATATTCCATACATATATAAAAGAAGTGTTAAGAAATTTTCCTATAATCCCATAAAATGTGAACCCCATAAAATGAGAAAAAATATCTTAATCATCTTGAGAAAACTGTGGCCATCTCTACTGTACTATAACTTCTATTTTTCAGTCATCTTCACTTTTTTGGTTGGGGACGATGAGCTCATATCACTTAAAATTCAGTTTCCTAAAGTATATATTATTTGTTTGCCTCTCCCTTCCTTCTTTACTATTAAAACCTTCTAAATGTCAGACTTTTGTCATTCTTACAAGGCCAGCCAGTTCTTTTTTTATTGGCTCATAATTATATTCAAAGCAACAAGACTTTCCTTCTCTGCTCCCTCAGCTCTTGAAAAATGAAATAGAAGGCAGGTCACGGATTTGTTCAACATATGTTCTGACCCCATCTTCAGTTGTGGAATTCCTTTTAATCCTTTCAAGTCTGCTCCATTCAGGAACCATTCCTTGATTCCCTTGCTTCAATCTCTCTGCTCAAGCCTCATACAGAACTTTGTCAGGTAATTTTCTAATCTACTGATCATGTAATTTTGTTTACTTTAGATATACTTTCATGTCTTTTCTCCATTTTGGGATTTTAAACTCCTTGAGGCCAGTGAACATATCTTTTCTTCATATCTGCCCCTAGCATCTGGCACAGTCTTCTGTACACATCAGCTACTTAATAAGAATTTTTGGTTGATCAATTTTGACATTAGGCCACAGAACAATATTCCCCTTGAGAACCTCTAAATGTTGAAGAGTAGAAATTATGGTCATATAAAATGATAAAGATTTATTTTTTGAAATCAATTTCATCAGTATTCTGGACTTGTGATTTAAATTGAACAATCCAATTACCTAAAGAAAACAAAGAAATTTATTTTTCTGACACAGAAAAATATACATAAAAAGAGGTACATTTAAATTCCAAACTTTTTATAATCAGGGTTGGATTAATTTGGAAGATTAAAAACACAAGACAAAAAATGTATTGGATCATTTCTATCCTTAGAGATGTCACTGTGTCTAGTACTGAAAATCATTAAAAATGTTAGATAATAATTGACTAAAACTACATTTTCTTTAGCCTACAGTATTTTAAATTCCTTGCTGAGGAATATACTAATGTTAAGCCCATAGAATCTTAAATTTAGAGTGGGAAGGGATCTCAGAGCCTAATCCAACCACTCAATTTTACAGATGAGAAAACTTAGACCCCAGGAAGTTAATATATTGGGGACTTTATTTTAGCTTCAGAGGCAGCTAGGTAGGGCAATGGACTTCCTAGAGTCGGGAAGACTTGAGCCTAAATCCAGCTTCAGACATTTAACTAGCAAGTCACTTAACCTCTGTCTGCCTCAGTTTTCTCAAATATGAAATGAGGGTAATAACAGTACCTACCTCCCAGGATTGTTGTGAGGATCAAATAAGAAACATTTTCATTTGTTTAACACAGTGACTGGCAAGTGGTAGGTACTTAATAAATGTTAGTTTCCATCTTTTTCTCTTAACATTACATTGGTATCAATGGAGCCTATTAGTTGTCTATCTGTCATCTCTTACTCTTGCTATATGGCAGGCTCATATCCTTTTCTGGTCACACATCTCTGATGATATTGTTTACACTGTTGTTTTTTTTTTTTTTTTTTTTTTTTGTGGGCAATTCAAGAATAACAACATGCTACAACCTCTTTATCCCCAGTTGGAATTTCTCCATTAACTTTTGGGTAACATTTAATTTTATTCCCAATGAAAATTATATTAGTCCATAATTTTCAACCATAGAGCATTAGTAGGAGAATATTGCATTTTTGTTTAAAGAGGAAGCTCTGGGTTCATGAAAATCACTGAACAATAGCCTAAATGTCTTCTCATTAATTCTGAGTTCCATCTGCAGTGTCTATGCAAGACACATGCACCAATAGACTATATGTATTTTTCTGTGTGCAAAATTAAACCGAAATCTTCTGAGCAATTATGGCTCTTATTAAGGAGACTTTTCAGTGTTCCAGTACTTGAAGCAATCAGCACAATGGATCTGTTAAAAACAACATCTGGAGGACCTTATCATTTATAGGGAATTTCTTTCCCTTGGAGTCTGTGCAGGGAGTCCTCTATGACAACAGAAAATATCTTTGGAGAGCTTCTACTCACTAATGGAATTTAGAGGAAGGGAATTTGTATTATTAAGAACCTACAATGTGCCAGGCACATTCCCAAGTGCTTTAAAAATATTATCCTGTTGGTTCCGGGTTAAGATGGCGGCAGAGTAAGAAGCAGCTCTTAACCTTTCCTGACCGAAACACACAAAACTCCTCAAGGGGACATAAAAACAAGTCCAGACGAACGGAGGAACCCCACAACAGGGCACAGCGTGGAAGGTACGTGGAATCGAGACATTTCCAGGCTAAAAAGGGCTCTCACTCACTCAATCGCGAGCTGAGCAACCGCCCCACCCCCAACCCCTCCACACTCACCTATAGCTCCAAACCCAGCTAAAAAGAAATAGAGCAAGTTTGGGGCACCCATAGAGTCATCAGCAGCTCTGGGACCTGTTCCTGAGAGCAGCAAGACTTAGGACCCCATTAAGTTAAGTCAAGAACGCACGCGAAATCTGAGCGCGCGGGAGCAGAGAGTGGACGCTGGGCGCGCGCCCGCTGAGCAGAGGCGTGGGTGCCGGCTGAGCAGAGGCGTGGGTGGAGGCAAACACAGCCAGGAACTAAAGCCTAAGTGGGGAACCAGTGCAGACGGGTATACGACTGTGGAAGCAGCGCCCTGAGACTTGTAAAGAAACCTCCTGCAGAGGATCAAGCAAGGGAATCCACCAGGGGGCTTGACCTTGGAAAAAACTAGAACTCAGACCTCAGGAGCCAATAGATCTCAGACAGACACAGAGAGCGAGGATAAACCTGAGAAGCTGCTGGGCTAATGATGGCTAATCAGTTACAGGAAATTCAGAAGAGAAAGAATAATAACAAAAAAAAGAAGTCTTTAACACTCGACAGCTTCTACACAGAGAAAATCCAGACAACCGAGCAAACAGAGGAGGAGAACAAACAACCATGCAGACCCTCCCCAAATAAGGAAAACTCCTAACAAGCTATGGAAGAGTTCAAATCTGAGATTCTGAGGAAAATGGAAGAGATCTGGCAAGAAAATAACAGCTTAAAAGGTAGAATCTTGCAACTGGAAAGCGAGGCTCAGAAACCAAATGAACTGATAAGCAAATTGAACACAAGAAATGACCAGATTGAAAAGGAATACCAGAAGATTATGGCCGAAAACAAGAAGATTATGGCTGAAAACCAAAAGATTATGGCCGATTACCAGAAGATTATGGCCGAAAACCAAAAGATTATAGCCGAAAATCAATCCCTAAAGGCTAGAATTGAGCAAGTAGAAACTAATGATCTCTCAAGACAACAAGAACAAATAAAACAAAGCCAAAAGACTGAAAAAATAGAAGGAAACATGAAATATCTCAATGAGAGAGTGACAGACCAAGAAAACCGGTCTAGAAGAGACAATTTGAGAATAATTGGTCTTCCAGAAAAACCAGAAATTAATAAAAACCTGGACTCTATACTAACAGAAATAATTCAGCAAAATTGCCCTGAAGTCCTACAACAAGAGGGCAATATAGACATTGAAAGGATTCATAGAACACCTGCGGCATTCGATCAAGAAAGGAAAACACCAAGAAACATCACTGCAAAATTCAAGAGTTTCCAAGCAAAAGAAAAAATCTTACAAGAAGCCAGAAAGAAACAATTCAAATATCAAGGAGCAACAATCAGGATCACACAGGATCTGGCAGCCTCAACACTAAAAGACCGCAAGGCGTGGAATACAATAT
>NC_058130.1:347268397-347362925 GCF_016433145.1 Gracilinanus agilis | reverse complement strand
ATTGGTCTTGTTCAAGGACACATGACAAAACTAGTGGAAACGCGCATCGGCCAAGGGTGGGGGGGGTGCGGGGGGGGGTTGAAGGGGAAAGGTGGAGCATGAATCATGTAACCATGTTAAAAATGAATATTAATAAATGTTAAAAAAATATTATTGTGTTTTATTTGATTCTTACAAAAACTCTGGGAGGTAGGTGTTATTATTATCCTCATTTGTAGTTGAGGATATTGAGGTATATAGTCAGGAAGTATCTGAGATTGGATTTGAATTCAGAATTTCCTGACTTTAGGCTCAGGGCTCTATCTATTATTACCTTACTGCCATCCAGTTTCCCCTTTTAATGAAATCATCTCCATTGTTCCAATGATCTTACAAATGTAAGAGGGAAGCCTTATTTTGAGGAGAACATTAAGATAGTGTTTTGCTTCATGGAATAAAATGGTTTTTAGCAAACAACCGCAATAGTCTTTTATTCCCTATAACTTTCAGAGAATTGCGTGACTAAATATGTAGCATATTATTTATGAAACCTTCTCTGTTCCCTTCTCATATTTTTATCAAGGATACTCCTAAAATATGTGTAACTTATTCTTATAAGCATTTTGCAAAGATGAGAAACTAAAGATACAGATCCAAGAAATTTGATCAAATTTTGTAGACTACAAAATTACAAAGATTTTGTAAGGGGGTGATCACAGCTCTTCCTGGTTTCAATTCCATGGATAAACTAATTGCTTCTGATCTCATTGCCATGCTGCTAATTCAAGCCTTGGATTCCATTTTCTTCAACTTCCTCTTCCCTCTGATTGGAGATCAGGAGGGTATAGAACTAAATTGCTCTCAAAGCTTTCCTTTTATAGAGGGCAGAAACTGAACTTCCATTTCACTCTACTCTCCATCCATAATTCTGCCATGGTAGCATGGAACAAGATTCCCTCAGGTTCCCATAGCCCTACTGTGTTCCCTTCCACCCCCTTTACCTTCCAGCTTCCTCTTATGGGTCATCTTCCCTTATGAGATTGTAAGCTTTTTGAGGGCAGGGATTATTTTTATCTTTCTTATTTTTTTCCTCAGAGCTTAGCACTGTACTTAGATAATAGTAGACCTTCAAAAAACATATGCTTTGATTCCCTTTTTGGTATTAATATGGTCCTTTTCTTTTCTCTAATTATTTGGTAGTTTCCCTTCTTTCAGATACCTTAAGAATCAATACCTCAGTTTTCTCGTAACTGTTTCACCTCCAAGGTGATTTTCCTTCCTTTGTCTAGTATAGCCATTCCTTCTATCTGTGGTTTATTTAGTTTATTTTGCTTCTTTCTACAGTATACCAGGGACTGCTGCTATATAAGCATCTAAATGGGGCAGCACCATTACAATGGGTGGCTAAGAGAGCAACTTATAGAAATCTTGACCTATTTCTGCATGCACTCTTTTAATCTTTCTTTAAGCTTCAATGTTAAATACTTTTGTAATGATCTGACTTAACTGCAGCTCATAAAAAGCTTTTTACAAACTCATCTTTCTCTCTTCTGCTTCATGTTATGCAAAGCAATACAGCTAATTATCTTCTCATATCATTTTTCTTTAAGATTTTGTGAATGATTTATTTTTTAGCTAGCAGCTTGGAAAAGAAATAAAATATTTTCTAACTAAGGTATTTCTAGCCTTTTTAAGCTTTACTTTGGCAATTACTTTTTTTGGCGATGATTTGTATTGGTTAAACTCTCACTGGAAAAAAAACCTAGTCTGTATCAATGTTTGTTCCTTTATCCATTTCCTATTTTTCAACATCAACTTTCGGGTTGGAATTATGTTAACTGCAAGCCATATATTCACATTTTCAGTCTTTCTTTTGACTCAAGATTGATTTTAAGCTTTGCTCTAATAAGTCAATGACCTAACTGTCTATAGACAACTCATTGAGAAATGACATTCCCATTGGTAACTAATTGTCTCCTGTCTATTAAGATAAAATTTATTTAATTATTTTTGGAGTTAGTTTGAGATTATCATGTTTAATACCTAACAAATCTTTCCTTGAAACTATTCACAAATCTTAAATTAGTAAATCTTTTCTTAAACTACAATGGCACCTTGACATACAAGTTTAATTCATTACATAGCCAAGCTCACAACTTAATTTGCTCATGTGTCAAATCAAATTTCCCCATTTAAATAAATGGAAATGCAATTAATCCATTTTAGCCCCCCCCAAAACACACACATTCTTTGATTTACATGCTTTTAAATATGAAAATGTACTTTATAAGTAACAAATAAAATATTTATAGATAATAAGGATGACTGTAAAGAAATAAACTTGCTAATGAAATGTTATTTACTTTCAGGGTCAGGTGAAGATGCTGGCAGAGATTTTCATTTTGTGCGATATTGCTTAACATAACTTACTCTCTACACACATAATGCTACATTTAAGTACAAAATTGACCTTACACATTACTTATGATATGGAACTTTATTGCTAAACTTACTTGCTATTTTTTTAACATAATTATCATTTTCTTCATTGAATTTTGGATGTTTTTGCCACATTTTCCTCGATTTCACTTAGAGGTCATTTCAACAAAAGTTGGAAATTTTTTTCTTCCTCCCTTTCAGAATGTTTCAATAATGTGTGAAACAAGTGTCATTACACAGCTCTAATGCACAACCTGTTGCAGCTTTTTCTGGGTATATCTTTTCAATAAACTGTTTAATTTTTTCCCAAATCCTCAACATTTCCTTAATCTTGCTTGTACTGATTACCTCATTCTCCTCAGGATCCTCCCATGAGTGGAAGCTCATGATTCAAATATCTCCTCATGACTTAAAGCAAAAAATCACAATTGTGACTGCTCATATCTCAAATTGCTTGTGACCTAACATGCTTGTTTATCAAGGCACCACTGTATCCATTTTATATATATATAGATGTGATGCTTGTCGGTAGTATATACGCCTTTGGACTTCATAAAACTGTACCATATATATGTTTTGGGATTTTAGATTTATCAGATTATTAACTTCCAAAAATGAATAACATGGAAATATATTTTACATGATAATATATGTATATAAACCAGAAAAAATCCCCCAAATTATAAACATATTTTCAAAAATTTTATCTTTCTTCCATTTTGGCATTGAAGTCCTTGGGGTTTAAAATATGTGTTGACTTAATTTTGAGTATCATATAAAATTTCTTGAAATTTTTCTTTGTATCTATATTCTCTATATAGGATGCTGGCTCAATAAACTGCTATTGTCTTCATGGTGTTCTTTATGTTCACTGAAATGTGGGATGTCAAGATAACTAAGTGACCCATTAAAATATATTCTTTTGGCCTTTGGATGTGCCATAAACCCAATTCCGCTATCTCTTTTATTTGCCTCTTCCAGGAGAATCTATGAGCTATCCTTTTATTTAGCTATGATATCTTTATATCTTTTGGTTTCATGTATAGCAAGAATGTTAATATTAATATGAATTAGTTCTTCCCACTTGTTAGTCATTGGACAAATTACACATTTAGGGTACCAACAATTAAGTTAATGCTCATATTTAGTCTAGAAATTGTGATTGTTCATGCCCTCTGCCTCTTTGGTTCTTGACAGAGACAGGAAGAGCCTTTATAAGTTACAGTGGCCAAAGAATTCTATACCTAGTGTCCAGGATCATGATAATCAGCCCCTCTATACTTAGCTAGGCTAGTCCTCAGAAAAATAGTCCTAGACTGTTGCTGGAACTGTGCTCAAAGCCTTTCTACCTTGGTAGAACCTACTAGAGCCAGTTGTTTTCAGGAAAAAGATTTCATGAATTGAGAGTCACCTCCATCCACAATGAGACATTAAGTAAGAAAGACTTTAGTGGAGGAGCTAAGGGTAGAATTACTTAAACATAGAGTGAGGTGCTAGTTTGAGGGTCTTCAGCAAGAAATAAGATTTTTATGTATTGTTAATCCACAAAAGGCACCATTAAAATTAAAAAATATATTTGAGGCAACTTCTAAATGAAAATTCAAAAGAAACTTCCTCCTTATTGCTTTGGAAAGGCAGTGTGGTGTGGAGATTAAAATTAATATTCAATAACTAAGTATTATATTTATAAAATTTTATTAATATTAAACTGACAAAAAATACTAGCTAAAAGAGTATTAACCAGCCCACACCCAAGAGCAAAAAGAGGAAGAGGGAGGAGTTATAACCAACTATAAAACAATAACATGACCACGCAAACGTGAAGGCGCAGGAGAGATTAAAGGGAATTTTGGGAAATACTAAAGGACTTATGGGGGATGCAGTCCAAGGTTCAAAATCTCCATTTATATAGTGGGGTGGCTGAAAGAACACTAGACTTGTAGTCAAAAGGCCTGGGGTCAAGTCTTAATGATGATGTGACTTTGGACAAACCAATTAACTTTTCTGAGACTCATTTTCCTCATCTGTAAGATGGGTATAATAAAATTTGCTCTGCTTACTTTAGTGGTCCAATGGAAGCATTAAATATAATAATACATTTACATCATAAGCTGGGAAATATTACATAAATGTAAGGGATTATTGTTATTGACTAAGTCCAAAATAGAGACTGGCTGTTTGAGGCAATGTGACTGACCAACTCACCACTGGTGGTGCTATTCAATCCTGAAAAAATAATAGTCAAATCTCATTCAAGTGAACTTCTGGAAAACTTTCCTCGTAGATAATAATTGATCTTTTTGAAGTAAATGAATAGTTTCAGAAAATTTACCTTAGTTACATACTTAGTTACATATTGATTACTGGGGGTACTGCAGAGTTTAATATGCCACATTTATAAAGGGCAGCATATAGAAATCAGCTGATTTTTTCCCTCTCTTACAACTCCAGTTTCCAGGGAAGAATAAGATATAAATTCAGTTAAGGGGATAGCAAACAACTGGAACAGGGAGAGAGATGGAGAGATGGAAAGATGGAAGAGAGAGAGAGTTATGATATACAGCAGTTAAACATATTGGATTTTGCTATTTAAAAATACTTTTTTTCAATAATTGTCTTTTTTTTCTTTTTTTCCTCCTACTTTCTGTCCAAAAAAACCCAAAAGAAACAAGTACAAAACCACAGCCAAGCATATTTGCTTATTAGTCCTTTTGAAAGAATGCAATTTGCAAGGATGTTATCAATGCATAGTGAAGAAAACATCCTCATTTGGGGCAAGGAGATTGATTGCAATTTTGTAAACTAGAGGAAGAAAAAGACTCACACACCTTTGCAGAGTGGTTTGTCTTATATTTCCTAAGCCTTCCCAACACTTTGCTTCTCAAATTCACATAGAGTCCTGGAAAGGTTTGGAGCAAAGGGTGATTTTATTGGCAATAACTTCCACAGTGCTAACTGTTCAACCTAAAAAGACCCAGAAGAGATCAAAAGAAAAGGAAATGAGCAGCAGCATGAATCTGCATTTTAATATGTAAGTCTAGAGTAGAGTCAGGCCAAAAGGAAATCTATGTGCGCATACACCCACACAGAGCCTCAAGATGACCAGTCAATCAGATAGAAGAATGTATAATATCTTCATGTAATGCCAAGATCAAATGGGAACATAGCTTTTAGTTATGATGTCACAAGAACTGTAAACTTGAATTTAGACATGACCAAGGAAATTGTGAATAGTTAACTCACAGTCCAGACTCAAAGAGGTCCATATTTTCCCCCAGTGAATGTAGACTCCAAAGACATAACTAGAACAGGGCAAATAGTCCTTTGCCCCAGGGTGCTGAGATCTGAAGGGCAGGAACAGGAAGGGCCTAGAGAAGAAGAAGTGCTTTCTCTCCTAGACAGGTAGATCCCATCTGCTTCACTCTGGCATTTTTTGACCATTATGTCCATAGTAATCTATTTTGATTTTAAAGTCCCTGATTCAAACTAATCTTAAAGTTTTGGATTTCTGACTAGAGGCAATTTAGGGCCATTTTCACCATAGTTCCTTACACATACCATCAATTCATTTAGCAAGCATTTTATTAAGTGCCTAATGAGTTTTTGACTCTTTACCAAATGTTGTGTTGATCATCCTTCATTTTTGAAGAGGACCAATTACATCATGGGATGTCTTGACTTGCACATGAACTGCATTTGAGTGAGGCAGAGTTGCACAAACTCATCAGCCTCCTTCTTCCAGTGTCATCCAAGTCCAATGGCAAGATAAGTCAGGATGAGTGGGGATAGCTTGGGATGCAGTGGATGACTGGGGCATCTTCAATGTTTAGCCAAGATCTAAGCACTCCACAGCATTGGCTTCAGTTACCTTCATGGCCATTGGAACGAATTGTTCTTATTCACTCATTCTGCTAGAGGAAGTCTTCACATGCTTGAGGTAGACATCCCCATTAATTCATTGACAGATTTGAGGTCTTATGTCACCCTCAGCCTGATTTAGCCTGCCTGCCAAGATGGTTTTACTGAAATGTGGTCGTTGTATATGCTACAGCTTGTTAGAGTCATAGGTAAGAGTTGAGTGACAGGTAGAAACCAAAGTGGATGAATAGTCCTGAAAAAGGCTCAGCAAGTCCTCTTACCAGAAGTGCTAGTCCTTCTGGGATATGCCATACATCTTAGGATTTGAACCCAGGTATTCTAGCTGGAGAAGCTAGATGGTGCAATGGATAGACAGTCATGTCCAGAGTCAGGAAGACTCATTTTCCTGAGTTTAGATCCACTGGCAAACACTTACAAGCTCTGTGACTCTGGGCAAGTCACTTAACTCTGGTTGCCTCAATTTCCTCAACTGTAAAACAAGCTGGAGAAGGAAATGGGAAACCACTCTAGTGTCACTGCCAAGAAAATCCCAAAAGAGATCATGAAGAGTCAGCCATGACTAAAACAAATGAACAACAATAAAAACCTTCAATTGCTGTATAAATGCAGGCTATATATGCCAGAACCCTATAATGTCTCACTGGCTCTTTAATGTTTAATTATGAAGGAATAAGGTGGGTGGGGAGCAGCAAGAATGAGAGAAAGCACCTGGATATATGAGAGGTGGAAGCAGAAAACAGCAGGCGATCAGAGGATAGAAACACTCTTTTCTTGTTTGCTTTTCTACCTACCCTGACCATCAGGCAACCAAGAGATGATGTGTATATGTGTGTGTCTATGTGTGTGTGCAGTGTGCTTGTCCTTTCATAAGTGCCCACCTGCAGGTATTGGAGTATGGGGCATTTAAATGTGCTGGTTTGCTTAGGGGATCATGAACCATTGGTAGGATCAGACAAGCCAGTGATATTGGTAGGTGGTAATGTAGTGAACCTTATAGGATAGTGGGTAGTGATATATAGAATGTCCCAAAAGTCTTAGTGTAGTTTTAAGCTTTAATAGCTTTTATAAAAATAAATAAATATTTAAATAAAATAATTAAGATTTAATAGCTTGAAACTGCTTTAAGACTTTTGGGCTACCTTGTATTGGGGGAAGGTATTAATAAGATATTTTTTAATTAACAGAAGGGGGTAAAAGAAATAAAAGGGGATATGCGTGACAGTTTTGTTATCTTGCTAAATTTAATGTATTTATTTCTTTTAAAAGTGGAATATCATTTGAGTTCACAGTTTCCTAGACAATCCTCTTTCTTACTTGAAATATTTAAATTTGTTTGTTTATTAACAAAGGATTTTTTAAAGGAAAAAATTAACAATAGGTGAACAAGCTAGTTAACAATGTGAAATTATCAATATATACTTTTTTTCTTTCAGGTAATATTGAGCAAACTAGACTTTAAAAGCTGCAAGGTACAGTATTTTTATTTATTTATTTCAATTACATGTAGAAATAATTTTTGACAATTGTTTTCTGACATTTTAGGATTCAGATTTTTTTCTCTCCATCCTTTCCCCCCACCTCCCTTAGGTGGTAAGTAGTATGATATAGGTCAGTGTGCTGTGTGCTGTGTCCTGCCTCTTCCCCCCCTCCCCCAGACTATATGCTGTGCCCTCTCCCCCCCACCTTACCCCAGACAGGGGAGAAAGAAAGGGAGGGGAGTGGCCCTAGTACTTTGCTTAGAGGAGGGAATAAGTGCTTCCTTTGGGCTGCTGGGCAGAAGGGTGGGCAGTTGAAGAGAGTCTCATATGGAGAGGGGGAAGAAAGCAGCTCTGCTGGAGTTCCTTTGCCTTTCTAGCAACTAACTCTGGCAGGTGACAGCGTGCATGCCCACAGAGAGGTCTCTTAGTGCCATCTTTGGCACATGTGCCATAGGTTTGCCATCATGGATATAGGTTATACTGATACTTTCATGCAATACATATTTCTATATTGTTCATATTGCAATAGAAGATACATATCATATATATAATAAAAAACTAAGAAAGGAAATAAAATGGAAGATGGCATGCTTTGATCTGTAATCAAACTCCAATAGTTCCTTCTTGTGGATACTGATAGTATCTGTGGATAATATATATTTCCTCCTCTAACTCATATAATTTTTCCTTTAGGAATCTGGACACTATACAATTTGGTGCATATGTGTTTAGTATTGATGTTGTTTCATTTCCCAAGGTGCCTTTTATCATTATGTAATTTCCTTTCTTTTCTCTTTTGATTAGATTAATTTTTACTTTTGTTTTTTCTAAGATCATGATTGCTACCCTTGCGCCTTTTTTTTTTTTTTTTAAATTTAGCTGAGACTTGGTAGATTCTGTTCCAGTGTCTTTGTGTCTCCCTACTTGAAATGTGTTTTTTTGTCAGATAGAGTATTTTTGGTAGAATACAATATCCCATAGAGAAGAAAGCTGAAATGCTTTTGGCTATTTCTCTTACTTTATTGCCTTGTTTTCTTTTATCCTTAAACTTGCTATATGGTAGGAAAAAGAGATCTGAACTTGGACTTGGAAAGATCTAGTTTCAAATCTTATTATATTCCTTATTAGCTATATATCTTGATAGATTCTTTACTTCTCTGGGACTCATTTTCTTAATATGTAAAAATTATGGTTTGGAGGGGCATTTAAAAAAACCTTTAGGCCTTTTCCAACTCTATCTTCTATCTTGCCTCAGTCCCTTGGAAAGAATTTTTTCTTTTTTTCAAAGCAAGACTGCCATGAATATCAATAGTTTGCCAGCAAACTCTTCCATCAGGAATTTTACTGGAATCTTTGAATCTCCCTAAGCCAGCATACAGCAATCGCTAATCAGTCCCTTTGGTCAGGGCTGGATGTCAGCCAGGTTTCTAAAGGGATTTTCATTTTTAAATTAAAGTGATTTATCTACCTGTCCACATCTTTATGGTTTCAAGACTCAACTTCTGGCCAAATAGACAACTGATGTCAGCTTCCCCACTTAGCATTTCTGGTTTTTAATTAGTGTATCAGCTAAACAAGCCATGGTTGTTTCAGTTTTAAGAACATGTCCTCTCTGTCAGCCTCTGGGACCTAACTGAGAACTACTGAACCTCAAGTTGAGGGCAGATTCAAGGAAAGAAATGGTGTTTTAGGCAGAAAAACTAGGAGAGTAAACTCAGTTGAGATGGTCCAGGAATTTCTGGGAATTTTCTTTCTAGGCCCTTCCCCTGGTCCCTCTTCTACTTTCCCAACACCTCCTCTGGTAGTTGCCCCCTATATTCCAAGAAATTGCCCCATTCTCAGGATTTACTAAATCTCAAGTCATATTTTGGTTTTAGTTGGGTTTAGTTGTGAATAACAAGGTGGGGTATAAGGGTGGGTCTCACAAAGGATTAAATTGGTCTTTCCTAGATTATTCAGAATAAAACCTTCCCAAACAAAATTACTAATGCCACATTTATAGTAAGATTTTTTACATGCATAAAAGTCAGTAAAGTCTTATTTATAAGCCCCTACATCTGCTATAAGAAGTTCTCCTCTCACTGATTATTTTGGGATTATCCAATAGGCTATAAACTTTAATGCCATGTTAGTCCTTATTTATACTCATCAATCCCAATTATGGCTAGCCATTTGCATTTGTTTTCCTTGGCTTGGAAGTTAAAAAGAATCATTGTTGATTACACATTGGCATAAACACATCAAACACAACTATTTGTTTTGAGTGTGATGGGAGACATAAATACAGAGTCTCTGGTTTGGGGGAGCCATTAAAACACAGGAAATTGAGGATCCCAACTTTGGGGGGTAGTGTTTCTTTGCTTTGGATTGCTCTGTTTCCTTGCCACATTCTGAGTTGTTGATACGTGTAAACAAGTATGTATGTAAGCCAGCATTTGGATACATCCTGCGAGTATTACTTAAAAAAAAAATTAATCGATGGGAATGATACTAAGAGGTTACAAACATAAACAAGTATTAAAAAATCCTTAACTTCCATCTTAAAATTAATTCTTTGTATTGGTTCCAAGTCAGAAGAGTGGTAAGGGTTAGGCAATCAAGTGACTTTCCCAGGGTCACACAGCTAGGAAGTATCCAATGTCAGATTTGAACCCAGGACTTCTGATCTCTAGGCCTAGATCTTAAACTACTGATCCATCCTGCTGCCCTAGTAATCCACTCTTAACTCCTACAAACTCAAGCCCTAAAACACATATACGTATGCTTTTCTTAACTTTAGCTAAGGCATGGTAGATTCTATTCCAGCCTCTTAGTAAAATTTACTCTGTGTGTGTCTCCCTGCTTTAAATGTGGGTTTTTGGGGTCAGATAGAGTGTTTTTGGCAAAAAGAAAAATCACATATATCTATATATAGACATCTATATCTATTATATATGAGAAAAAGGAATACACATTTATTAAGTGCCTACTATGTGCCTGACAGTGTGCTAAGTGTTTTATAAATATTATTTCATTCAGTCCTCAGAATAACCCTGGAAACTGGGTGCTATTATTAACCCTATTTTATAGATGAGGAAACTGAGGCAGATGGAGGTTAAATGATTTGCCCAAGGTCATACAACTAGTAAATGTCTGGGATCAGAAATGAACTCAAATCTACTTGTCTCTATGTTCAGTACTATCCACTACATCTGTTAGGCCTAATGAATATACCTTAAAATTTCCCCCCCTGATTACATAAAAAAGCAATTTTTAACATTCTTGTGAATTTTTTTTGAGTTCTGAATTCTTTTCCTTTCTCTGCTTCTCTCCCCACTCCTTGAAAAGGCAAGCAATTTGATAAAGAAGATACATGTGCAGTCATACAAAACATTCCATATTGTATTTCAAAAGGAAACAGACAAAAAAACCAACAAGAAAAATAAAGTAAAAAAGTATGCTTGGATCTGCATTCAGATACATTAGTTCTTCCTCTAGAGAAAGCATTTTTCACCATAAATTCTTCAGAATTGTCTTGGATTATCATGTTGCTGAGATTAGCCAAGTCATTCATAGTTGATCATCGTGTAATATGGCTGTTACAATGTACAATATTCTCCTGGTTCTGCTCACTTCACTTTGCATCAGTTCACATACATCTTCCCAAGTTTTTCTGGAACCATCCTTCTCATCATTCTTTACAGCAGAACAGTACTCCATCACAATCATATAGTAAAACTTATTCAGCCATTCCCTACTTGATGGACATGCTCTCAATTTCTGATTCTTTGCCATCACAAAAAGAGCTACAATAAATATTTTTATACAAATAGGCCCTTTTCTCTTTTCTATGATGTCTTTGGGATATAGACCTAGTAGTGCACATCTTTAGAGCCCTTTGGGCATGGTTCCAGATTGTTCTCCAGAATGGGAATCTTGGATCAGTTTACAACCTAATGAATATTTATGAATGTATTCTGAAAATATTCATGAAAGTATTTTAGTCCATTTGGGTCCTGCAAATGAAGAGGAATATGGCCAGTGTATAGGTTAGCAGAAGTGATTATAGGTTTTGGAAATAAGTCTTATTGGGAGAAGGTTGGCAAATTGTATTCACAAGGATAGGGAAGCAGCCTGTGATTTTGTTGTTACAGGCAGCTCCCAGGAGCAGAAATTTCCTCTACCAATGCAGGCGTTCTTCAATTTATAGTCTTAGAGATTTGCCTAGAGCACTGAGAAGATAAATGACTTGTCCAGAATCTCTCATATATTAGAGAAGTAAGACTTGAACCCATTTATTCCTGGCTTTGAAGTCAGCTCTCTATTTATTAAACCACACTTCCACATTTACCCAATCTAGAAAAGACATTTGGGGAAGGACAACTTAAATATTGGCCTCTAGGAGTTAGAATGGATAATGTTCAGTGACAATAAATAATAGTTCCTCAAAAAGATGGGGTTTGAGTAAAAGAATTTAACATGTATCAGGTTGGATTTAGATTAGACATCAGGAAGAATTTTCTGTGAATTAGAATTTCAGAAAAAAAGGGGGGATTATTATCTATATTATAAAAACTGAGCTTTCTCTTGTTTACATAACAGTAAAACCTTATCTAGAGATGAGTGCATGAATTAAATGACTTTTTGTTGGGTCATTTCAATCATGCCCTATTCTTTGTGAGCCCATTTGGGATTTCCTTGGCAAAGATACTAAATTGGTTTGCCATTTCCTTCTTCAGCTCATTTTCCAGATTAGGAAACTGAGCAAAACAGGGTTAAGTGACTTGTCCAGCATCACATAGCTAGTGAGTGGCTGAGGCCAGATTTGAACTCAGGAAGATGAGTTTCCTTGACTCCAGGCTCAGCACACTGTCCACTGTACCACCTGAGTAGTTAATGTGGACCATAAAAGGACAAACTAAGTTTCTGGCCTCAAGGAGTTTCTGATCTTACAAAGAAATTAAACCGGGGTGCTAAAGAACTTAAAATTATTGTGATCCCAGGGCAAGTCACTTAATCCCCTTAAGCCTATATCTTCTCAGCTTAAAATGGGTTTAATAATAGCATCTACAATTCAGTATCATTGTGAGGATCAAATAGGACAGTGATGGCAAACCTATGACATGTGTGTCAGCACTGACACGCGTAGCCATTTTTGATGACACGTGGACACATGAGGCCACATACAGAGAAGTATGGGGCCACATGCTGAGGATGAAACATTTGCTATAGTGTAGTGTAGACACTGTGCACTATAGATGACAATTCTACCTATATTAATTTACCTATTTTGTTTTATTAGATACAGTTATATATTACAATTATACATTTTTGTTATTTAAGCTATAAATATCATGAAATAATGTTTTTTTTCTCGAAGTGACACACCACCCGAGTTATGCCCCTTTTTTTGGTGAATTTTGACACACCAAGCTCAAAAGGTTGCCCATCACTGAAATAAGAGAAAGTTTGTAAATTGCTTTACTGATCTAAATATGCTGTATAAGTGCTAGCTATCATCATCGTCATCATCATCCTTGTCGTCCTCATTATCATCATTGTCCTCCTCATCATAATCCATTTGTAAAAACAACATGGACATATTGTGAAAATGAAAGAGAAACACTAGGTATTGCTCAGTAGAGTACTAGATTATAGGAGATTCTTATTCTTCGTTCTGCATGACTCTAACTACAGAATCAACATGATTGTGTCTGGGTGCCCTGAAAATAAAATGTTTTGCTCAGAATCAGTAGCCTTGTTTCCAAAGTAAATATCAACTCAATTTTCAACCTTTCCTGTCATTTCCAGATAGTTCAAAGAGATTCCATTTTAAACAAGATTAAACATGCTCACAATTCACATCTAAATTGCTTTTAAGTAAATGTTGAACTGTTGTGTTTTAATGGTTGGGTCTCTGTAGAGCCTAGTCAAATCCCTCTTCAGATGAACTCCCCAGCGGAGAGTTTCTTTCATTTCCAAAAGAGGGGAACTGAAGGGAAACTGTGTATATCTAAACTGTCCTAACTAAGAGCCTAGTGTGGCTGACACAGGGCATGGTATGGACAAGTATTCAGAGCAAGGACCTCCATCTTTCTTGGATCATGGCCCCTTTTGACAAGTGGGTGAAGCCCGTGGACCCCTTCTTAGAATAATATTTTTAAATACATCAAATAAAATATATAGGATTACAAAGGAAACTAGCCATGTTGAAATACTGAGGTAGCTGGTCCTAGAGAAATGAAGGTCTGAGTTCAGATCTAACCTCAGATAATCACCAGTCATTTGGTCCTGGGTAAGTCATTTAACTTCTGTGTGCTACATTTTCTTCAACTACAAAATGGGGATTATTTTAAAAAATCTTTCAATATATTTTCCCTATTAAATGTAAAGTCATTTTACTCTGCCTCAGTTTCCACATCTATAAAATGGGCTGAAGAAGTAAATAGCAAACTAATCTAGTATCATTGCCAAGAAAACCCCAAATGAAGTGTTGGACATAACTGAAATGAAAATAAAAAATATTATCATTGTTAGTATTATTATTATCATTATTATTGAAATGCTGTTGTCAAAATATTGAAAAAATTTAGTTTATGGACCTTACCTTAAGAACCTTTGATTTAGAAGAATTTTATAATAGATGCGATTCTTGACTACCATGAATTTTCAAATCAAAATGAGGAGCAATATTCCTTGAGTTTTTAAAACTGAAACATGAGATTACAGCATCTTGGCAGTGAATATTTATAGCAGAGATGGGACTAAAGATATGTCTCCTGTTTCTTAATCTAGTTTACATACCAGTATGCTATCTTATCTTATTGATAGTTATACAAGGAGAGATCTAGTATGCTCTTTCTGTCATCTAAGGGGACATGATTTTTAAGAGAATTTGAAGAGATCATCCAGGACAAACTGATTCCTCTTAAACCAAAGACTCTATTAAATTTAATTCAGTCAACTTTTAGTAAGCAACTACTATGTGCAAAACACTGTGCTAGGCACTTAGAGATATGAAGACAAAAAAAATTCCCTGCCCTTGAGGAGTTTCCATTTTATTGCTTCAAAAGAGAGCCGGTTACAATAGAGTGGAAAGAGCAATGGATTGGTATTAGAATCATAATTTTTGTGGGACTTTGGGCAAATCCTTTAACCTCTCAGAATCTCATATTTCATCATCTGCAAATTGGGGATAATTATATTTGCTCCACCAATATTACAGGGGAAATTCTGAGGATCAAATGATATAATGTCTATGAAATCTTTTTATGAACTATAATATAATACAGAAATTCCTGTTGACAGGCATTGATTAGGTACCTACTACATGCAAAGCATTAGGCTAGGTCTTGGGTAAAGGATGAAAATTAAAGAAGTAACATGGAAATTTTTCCCATCTGTTTATAAGTTTGCTAAACTCTCTTTCCTCTTTAAAATTTTTTAAAATTTTGTTCTATTAATTTTATTCTTTATTATAAGGCAGAAGTTCTTTAACTTTTTTGTCAACTTTTTCCCCTTAACCTTTGGCAGTGTGGTAGATTCCCTTCTCAGAATACTATTTATAAAATCATAAAATAAAAATAGGATTATAAAGGAAACCAAACATATTAAAATACTGTTATCAAAATACTTCTTAGAAAAGTTACTGAACCAGGTTAAATATCCTTGTGATAAGAGATAATTTGCAAAATGTAGGCGATACAGAAACAAAAACATTTTTTAAAAATGTATTTAAAAAATTTTCCCCTATGGTTACATGATTCATGTTGTCTTCCTCCCCTTTTCTCTCCCCCCTCCCAGAGTTGACAAGCAATTTCACTGGATTATATATGCATTATCACTCAAATCCTATTTTCATATTATTCATTTTTGCAATAGAGTAATCTTTTAAAACCAAAACTCCAAATCATATAACCATATAAACAAATGATAAATCGTATGTTTTCTTCTGCATTTCTACTTGAAATTTCTACTCTACTGTTCTTTCTCTGGAGGTGGATAGCATTCTTTCTCACAAGTCCTTCAGAATTGTCCTGGATCTCATTGCATTGCTGTTAGTAGCAAAGTCTATCGCATTTGATCATCCTATGATGTTTCAGTTACTGTGTACAATGTTCACCTGGTTCTGCTTATTTCACTTCGCATCAGTTCATGGAGGTCTTTCCAGTTCTTAAAGAAATCATCTTGTTCATCATTCATTATAGCACAATAGTATTCCATCACCATCATATACCACAATTTGTTTAACCTTTCCCCAATAAACATCCCCTCAGTTTTCAATTTTTTGCCATCACAAAAAGCATAGCTATAAATATTTTTGTACAAATGGGTCCAGCTCCATTTTAAAAAATCTCTTTGGGGGTGGGGGACAAACCTAGTAGTGATATTACTGGATCAAAGGGCATGCATTCTTTTAAAATGTATTTTTATTTAATTTTTTTCACAGTTTTTTTATTTAAATATTTTATTTCTTTAGAAAAATTTTCCATGGTTACTTTCCCCTTCCATGTTTTTACTTTCCCCTTCACCCCCCTTGACTCCCCCCCCATAGCCAGTGCTCATTTCCACTGGTTTTAACATGTACCATCAATCAAGACTTATTTACATATTATTGATAGTTGCATTGGTGTGGTCGTTTTGAGTCTACCACCCCAATCATGTCCGCATCAACCCATGTGTTCAAGCAGTTGTTTTTCTTCTGTGTTTCCACTCCTGTAGTTCTTCTTCTGAATGTGGGTAGCGTTCTTTACCATAAATCCCTCAGAATTGTCCTGGGTCATTGCATTGCTGCTAGTACAGAAGTCCATTACATTTGATTTTACCACAGTGTATCAGTCTCTGTGTATAATGTTCTTCTGGCTCTGCTTCTTTTACTTTGTATCAATTCCAGGAGGTCTTTCCAGTTCAAATGAAATTCCTCCAGTTTATTATTCCTTTGAGCACAATAGTATTTCATCACCAGCATATGCCACAATTTGTTCAGCCATTCCCCAATTGAAGGGCTAAAATGTATTTTTAAAGAAAGATACAAGTAAGTTTTTAAAAATCCTTATCTTCTGTCTTAGAATCAATATGGTGTTATTGGGTCCAAGATAGAAGAGTGGCAAGGAATAGACAATGGGGGTTAAGTGACTTGCTCAGGGTCACACAGCTAGGAGTGTCAGAGGTCACATTTGAATTCAGGACCTCCCGGCTTTCAATAAATGGAGCCACCTAGCTGCTCCCTTATATTTATTTTTGTAAAGACAATTTGAGTAAGCCTAACAGACCTCAAAATTCCCAACCTTGATTCATGTCATCCCAGTTTTTCCCCTGGAGTAGTAATCTTCCATTTTATCTGTGTCTTCATTTATTTAGGTGAAGGTTCTATAAACAGGAGTGCCCCAGCTGAGATTCCACTAATATGGTCTATACCAATCTGAAATAACAGTGTCATGCACTTAGGGAGGCTACAATTAGTGCTGGCTGATGAGACTGGCCTGTGTTGTCTTTATCTAATTGAATTAAGAGCCATCTGGACAGGGACAATGTTTATACAAATTATTGTAGGAAGGCTACAGAGTCACAGAACTATGTCATATCCAACTCATATTAGGAAGGGCTGTTTTTGAACAGTACTAAGACCCTTTTCTGATGCTTCTTTGTGCTCTAGAGGTGACCTTGGGCTTTTGAAGGCAATACAGGTAGAGTGCAAGCTCTGATAGGACTTACAGGCATGACAAAAGAATAGTCCTAGGAAGGGACTGTATGTCTGTTCTCTGAGGACTGGCTTCAGTTTACCAACAGGATGGATGACCTTCAGGTGATGAATTTTTTCAGTTTCAGCAATTCATAAAACTTATATGTGAATGTATAAAGGAATATGCTTTGGTAGAAGAATTAGCTACAATGGAGAGAGATAGTGCAGCAGTGAATGAAAACCATTCTAGGGAGTTTTACCATATAGCTTGAAATCAGAGGAGTCTAACATGGCTGCCAGCAACTTTGCCCAGTGCTGCCAGAACCAGATGAAAAAGTAACTGGGAAATGTTTAACAAAATAAATAAAAATATAATAAGACATAGATAACATTACATTTTAAAACTAGGTCAATATGTTACTGGTAGAGATCCTTATGTATGGATTAATGGCCCCCATTTCTATTTGAGTTTTGACACCAGCAGTTTACATCAGGGGATGGTGAGATACTGGCCAAATTCCACCCAAGCTAAAATTTGTGCGTGTGTTTTTAAATAAAGTCTTCTTGTATTTAAAAATAAAAAAGATCATTCTTAGCTCACTGGCTATACAAAGGCAGAGTACAGGCTGGATTTGGCCCTTAGGCCATAATTTGCTGACCCTTGCTGTAGATCTATGAACCTTTCATTTTAGGAGTCAGGAAGGTAAAAAATAAGGGTTGTGTGACCCTCAGGAAGACATTTAATCTCTCAGTGCTCCCAGTTCTCTAAGATTCTAAATTGTCAAACAGTAGGAGATCTACATTACTGGAAGGAATTAGTTTCCTTTGGAGGAATTCCCTACTTCAATAAAGTCACAGGTGTGGACCAAAACAACCCCCCAAAACCCAGACAAAATAGCCCCAAAATGAAAACACTGATCCTAGAAGTATTCAAGTATTGAAATTCCAGTAGGAGCTATTATTTTAAAATGAGAGTAGTAAGAAAAGCTCTCCAGTTTTTAAGAGATTGACATCTTTTAATGGTAACAATAAACTTCTGAGGCAGATATTATTTCTCCATTTTACAAATGGGAAACTGAGACTAGAGAAGTTAAGGGATTTACCCATAGCCACCCAGGTAGGAAGTGTTGGAGGCAGGATATAAATGCAAGTTTAGTCTAGTCTAAACAAATCTAGACAATCCAAGATTAATGTTCTATTCACAGGGCCATGCATGGCCTTAAGGAAGACCCATCTCAGAAGGAAAATAGGTTGCCCCAATAAGCAGAACAGGGAAATCAAAACAGGCTAGAGGAAATGGTAAGCTAAAGGAAGGAGGTGGGGCATGGGATGGGCATCCAGGACCACAGTGGCATTCTAGGGTCGGAGGTGGGGGAGAGGACGAGAAGGGGTGCAGCCTGAGCAAAGGCAGGAATGAGCAGAGTGAGTTCCAAATGGGATTGGTTGAAAGGGATATGGCAACAGCAAAAGTCCAAGTGAGGGGTGTGGGCAGAGCATTAGCATTCAGCAGCCACCCCAAACTGGCCGCCTACATGCACAGACACACCCACAGCTGCTTGAGGAGGGAGCACTCCAGAGGTCTCCCCTTTGGACTGAAACAGAACCTGATCCCTCCAATAAAACTTGGAGCAAAGTCATTAGGGACAGCTTCCCAGATGGAGCCCCCTTTGCAGGCTGGTGCCCTTCTTCCAGCCAAAATGAGTCCTTAATCAGCTGTGAAGGAAGGTGGGGAGGATCTGATTTGGAAACAGAGAAAGAACTAAGCTTAGGCCTTTCTGTTAGCAAAGAACTGTTAAAAATGGTAGGCATGTATGTCTGTCACATTAACTAGGAAGATATTAGCCATTACTTTGTCTGCCAGCAGAAGAGTTTGGAGGAGCGGAGCTGGTAGGGTAAAGCCACTAAGGACAGACCTGCTCGGCTTGACAGAACTGGCCAGATTTGTTTTCATGGTGTTCTTTTGGGAGGAATTACTTCTACAGAAGAAATATGGAAAAAAGCAATAGATTGATTAATTGGTTTATGATTTCATTTAGCCCTCCCCTTCCCTCTCCCCTCCCAGAAGGCATCATAGATTATGTCTTTTGTGTTTCCATTTCTTAGTTCATTCTCTGGAGGTGAACATTTGCCAGTTATCCTTCAAATGTTAAATCTGTGGGAGAACATTAGCATTCAGGATAGAAAATTCTTCTGGTTCTACTCATTCAGATCTAGATTTTTGAAAAAGGCGCTTGATAAAGGTAAACATGATTGCCTTAGCTAAGAAATTGTGGTAGGGGATAAAATCACTTGAGAGTAAATGCTTCTCAACCAGGCAGCAGCAAGAGGGCTAATAAAAGGTAACATAAAATAGAAAGAGGTTACTTATGGATCTGGCCAAGACAGTCCCTGTTGGTATGATTGATTCGAAAGATAAAGACTTGAGTAATACCATGCTTTCCCCAAAGGTGACTAAGTGACAGAAACCAATTTCTAATGCCATGAGATGGGAACTCAGTGTAGCCAAGAACACAATTCAGCTCTCTCCTTGGTATTACTGCATATTCAAACCATGGGACCATTTTTGCTAGGTCTAGAGGTATTTAAATTAGAGCTCACAAACTCATTCATTTGTCTATATGTGTACAAATGTCCATTATGGAGAAATAAAGGGAATCCACCATGATTTGTCAGATTTTACAATCCCCGGGGTGCATTGTGGGGCTTAGCATGGACCTGGGCCACTTCTAGTGACACATATGCTCATGTCTCTTGCTAAAGGGCATGTGTCATTACAGGCTTCTAGCTGGTTCCTTGATCCCCAAGAGAATGGATGAACCAGGAGGAGATTCCCATTTGGATAGGTCTAAAAGCAGAGTCCAAAGATTCAGATCCTGCCTCTGATACTCACTACTTGTGGGACCTTGGACTACTTCCTTCCTATGCCTTAGCTACCTTATCTGTAAAATGAGGAGGCTGGATTATTGTTGCTTGTCCTTTGTTTTTGTTTTTAAAACTCTTACCTTCTGTCTTAGAAGCAATACTAAGTATTTGAGGCAGAAGAGCAGTAAGGGCTAGGCATATGAAGTTAAGTGACTTGCCCAGGGCCACACAGGTAGGAGTATTTGAGATCATACTTGAATCCAGGACCTCCTGTCTCTAGGCCTGGCTCTCTATCCACTGAGCCACCTAGCTGGCCTTGGCTTCATGCCTTTTAAGAGGAGTTTAAATTTTAATAAAGATGGGAGTGCCCTTTCCAAGGTCTTTTGCTGAAGATTGAACCCACCTATGCCTTCTTATTCTGTGCATTCTGTGCATTTCAGAGACTCATAACTAAAGGGTTGGCCATTGATAATGAATTTTTTTTTAACCACTGCAAATTGAGAAACTGTCTACCAAGACCCAGCATAGCTGAGATTGGCATCAGTGGGAGAGACACCCACACTGATGAAATCATGGATCTTTGATGTAAATATTACCATTATTATCATTATTACTCAGTCTCCCTTTTCTCAGTCCACAAAGAATATGTGCCAGCTTGGGATCCTATGCAAACTTTCCCCAGTTTTATTTCCAAGAAATATCCAAGGTCAATTCTGTATTTAAATGAGAGAGAATTTCTCTAAAGCAGTGCATGCATGTGTATGTGTGTGGTGGTGGTGGTGGGGGCAGGGAGGTGGGGTTGAGAAACCTGCCTGATTCATAGAGCTGGGCAAAAATGTGAAGTAAGGAAAGTTTGTCTTCAGCATCCTAGACCTTCCAGAGTTAGGTTTCCTCCCCGCCACTCCCCTCACCACCCCATGGCCAAAGACAGCTTAGGCCAACCCTCCCATATAGCATCTTTTTTTCTATTAAAATACATTTTTCCCGGATTAAATGTCAATATAATTTTTCAATATTAATTTTCTGATGTTTTGCAATCCATGCTCTCTTTCTCTCTCCCACCTCTCCTCCCCCTCCCAAGACAGAGCATCTTATTCCCCAAACCATTTTCTACCTGGATGCAAAGAAATGTTAGCACTGAAAGGAGATTTAAAGTTCATTTAGTACAACCCCATCATTTGAAGTAGAAGCTTAGAGAGATCAAAATACCTATTCAAGGTTACCAATCTAGTTAGTGCCAGGGTGGGGAACAGAACTTCTTAAAATAGATCTTCAGTTCTTTCCACTGGACTATGCTGCCCCAATAGCCTGTCTTGTGGTCTGTTCTCTTAAGGCCCTACTCTGGCCAGGAGATATTAAGGGATCATTTAACCAACCAAATTGTTACTGCTGTACAAGTGGCACCAGAGCAAACATCTCTGTTCAAAGCAAAGTAGAAGGCACTGGCTAGCAAGAAGTCTTTGCAAAATAAGATTTTGCCTCGGGAACACTCTTCTCAATAGACTCATGTTCCTTCTTAATAATTTGTTTCCTTTGCTGACACTTATTTTCTTTAAGACCTGCTTTGAAACAGAACATTGTACATAGTAACAGCAAAACTGAATGATGGTCAACTGTAAATGATGTAGTTATTCTCTGCAATACAATGGTCTAAGGTAGTGATGGCAAACATTTTATTTTTTTATTTGTATATTTTTGGGTTTCTCCCAGAATTATTTTTAATAAAGGTATAAAATGATATCTGCAATTCACATCATTTCAGCCCAAATGATAAAGATTAGAATCTGTTATTTGTCTCATCTTGCACTGTTTGAAATCCCTCTTTTTAAAAAAATATGTTTAGAATATTTTTCCATGGTTACATGATTCATGATTCCTCCCCTTTACCTTTTCCCTCCCCACTCTCAAATCTGACAAGCAATTCCACTGGGTTATAGACGTATCATTGTTTAAAAGCTATTTCCATGTTATTCGTATTGATGGCAAACCTTTCAGAGACGGTGTGTTGTGCCCCATCCTCAGACTGAATGTCCCCCTCTCCTTACCCCGACAGGGGAGGGAAGAAGCACTACCATTGGATTGCAGAGAGGGAGGGGAGTGGCCTGAGCACTCAATGCCCCTCCAACTCTTCCACATGTGAGCTGTCCACCTTACCCCAGAAGGAGGAGGGAGGAAAAGCTCTCATTGGGCTGTGGGGCAGAGGGGCCAGTAATGTGAAAAAATGTCCTCAGACATGATGGAGAAGGGGAATGGAGCAGCTCATCCAGAATACCTCTGGCTTTCAAATAATGAATTCTGGTGGGAGATGGTGTGTGTGTCCACAGAGAGGGCTCTGTGTGCCCTCTCTGTCACACATGCCAAAGGTTCACCACCACAGGTCTAAGACAATTGCAAAGGACTCAACAAAAATGCCATCCACTTCTAGAGCAAGAACTGATGGAGTCCAAATGCAGACTGAAGAATATTATTTTTCACCATATTTTTTTCAGTTTTGTTGTTTTTATGAGTCTTTTCCTACAACAGGACCAATGTGGAATGTTTTGCATGATTGCACAGCAAATTGCTTTACTATCTAAACTGTCTTAAGGAGGGAAAGGGTACAAGGGGAGGGAGGAAGGGAGTGAGAGGGAACAAGGGAAAGAGAGAATTTAGAACACAAAATTTTAGAAAATGAATGTTAAAAAATGCTTTTACATGTAATTGGGAAAAATATTATATATATATGCATATATACATATATATGTTATATATATACATAGACCTATTTTGCCAGGACGAATGCCTTCTCCGATCTTGGAACTACCATTTTTCTTCTTCTCCTATTGTGTCTGAATCACCATTCCTTCTTCCCCAACCCATCCTCAACCTCTTAACAAATTAGGTGAGATAACCAAACTGTAAACTTAATAACATGTTACCAATTCCATGTAAAACAATGCTATACAGTAGCACATTCATGGCATCACATAGATACAATTATTCTTAGTAGTGGGGATCAAAACACAATCATGCCTTCTGAATTCTAGACAGTTCTTGCCAATTTTTAACTGAAATTGGGCTTCAGAGGGTTCTGAGTTAAGCCCTAAACCATAGAGTTACTATAATTCAGTTAGAACTCAAAATTAGGAATGAGGATTCATCCATGTCCAGAAGGCCACAATGAACCATGATTGGTGGGAAACTAGTCTACTTTATAGATGAGAGACATGGCTTTTTTTTTTTAATCAAATGGGCCTTCAAAAGGTCCTTGGATCACATCTTATAGACTTTAATTTTCTCTACTTAACACATAGGACTGATCAAATTAGTAGATAAGTCCCTAGGCAGTCAGAGAATTATTTTCTCTTTCCTAATTGAGTTACTTGCAGCAACTTTTCTAATCCTTTGGACTTCTTTTCTAATGGTTACAATATAGGAAGCAGGGCATCTAATAATTGCATCTAATAGCACTAATAGTTGTATCTAATAGCCTTTTTTAAAAATTTAAGTATTTTTCCATGGTTACATGACTATAAATATTTTTGTACAAGTATTTTTCCTTATTATCTCTTAGGGGTACAAACCCAGTAGTGGTATTGCTGGATCAAAGGGTATGCTTTCTTTTAAAGCCCTTTGTGCATAATTGCAGATTGTCTTTCAGAATGGCTGGATTAATTCACAACTCCACTAGCAATGCATTTGTGTCCCAATTTTGCCATAATCCTTCCAACATTTATTATTTTACTTTACTGTAATATTGACCAATCTGCTAGGTGTGAGATGGTACCTCAGCATTGTTTTGATTTGCATTTCTCTAATTAGGAGAGATTTAGAATACTTTTTCATGTGCTTATTGATAGTTTTGATTTCTTTATCTGCAAAACTGCCTATTCATGTCCTTTGACCATTTGTCAATTGGGGAATGGTTTGATTTCTTGTACATTTGACTTAGTTCCTTATATATTTGGGAAATTAGATCCTTGTCAGAGAAGTTTATTTCCCCAGTTTGTTGCTTCCCTTCTAATTTTAGTTGCATTGGTTTTGTTTGTACAAAACCCTTTTAATTTAATATAATCAAAATTATTTATTTTACATTTTGTATATCTAATAATCTTAATGAAAGTATTAGTCTCTTTTTCCCATGCTGAGTTTCTGCCAGCAGGAAGATTCTCACTTGGTCTTTCTAACCTGTCCTTTATATGGCAGTTGTAGTTTTCATTATATAGGTCGAAGTATTGCTCAGAAGTCTTACCCTCTCATAATTTCTCTGGGAAGGAGGTATCCAGACTTATCAACTCCATGGTGTCAGTGTCCTGCAACAGAAGCAAGGAACTTGTGGCAGAAAAATTCAACTCTTGAGAGATCTGATGTGTCTAGTTAGTTTTTTCTGGGTGTCTGTGTTCTCTTATATTTTATTTGCCTCTGAGGAAAACTTGTACATGAGCCTCTGCTGCATGATGCCTGAGGTCTCAGGCACAGAAAACAATGCAGTTTTCTAGTGATGAGGAGGTTGTACAAGGTCAGCAGAAGTTGCTTCCCTACATTCTGCCCTATTTTCTCAGACATATCAAGTGGGAGAGTGACATGAAGATGATGATTCAAGATACTTTTCTTCAGGGAAATTATGAGAAGCTAGCTGAGTGCTTTTGACTCCTTAGAAGCAAGTCTATAATAACTACAAAGAACCATTATCTTTGGATTTGTACTCCAGGCCTAGGGTGCTCTCTTAGTACAGAGCTCACAGAGCTGGAATTTACTTCCTTGGTGGTCCAAAGAGCCCAGACCTGTTGGGATTTTGTCATATGCCCTGAAGGGTACCTATACTCTAAGGTACCCTTCCCTTACCAGGGTTGGTTGAGTCCTATTGTTGATAGTAGTTCTGGATCTGGGAATGTGAAGGTGCCTAGAGGTTATCATTTGTGTGGGTAGATTTTACAAAGTAAAGGGAGGATGATGATCACTTTCTGCTCCTTTGTTGGGGAAAGCTGCAAACTACTTAGAAAGGAAACTATGCAAAGAGAAGGTTAATCATCTCCTATCATAATCCCCAAAGCTTTCTCTTCTTCCTTACTTCCTGTCTCTGTCAATGGCACTACTCTCTTCCCAGTCACTTAGACCCATATACTTGGAGCCCTCTTTGAGTCTTCCATTACCTTTGATTCACAAATTATATTATTTTTCAAATCCTGTTAATTGCACAGATGAATGAATGAATGAAAAAGCATTGAGTACGTGTTTATTATGTGCAAAACACTGTGCTAAGTTCTAAGCACACAAATAAGAAAGCCCAGACAATATTCTCCAGGAGCTCACATCCCATTTGGGAAGACCACACATATAAGAGCTATAAGACAGATGGAAATATCCCACAGTCTATAGGGTTCATTAGCAAAGCTGGTGATCATGTCATTTCCACTGTTAGTAACATTTACCATTTGACAATGCCAAGATCTTTGGGTGGCAAGAACTTTCTTTTCCTAGTCTTTAGTAGCTGTGATTGTTGAGAATATAGAAATCACTGTAATATCTCTCTCATACTTTTTCCCTCAGTTCCAGTACTGCTACCATCATTCTTAGTTTGGGCATTTATTATCTTTGGACTGCATTCTTGAAACAATATAGGTCATCCAGGGGGAGCTAGGTGGCTCAGGGGATTGAGATCCAGACCTAGAGATAGGAGATCCTGGTCTCAAATCTGACCTCAAACACTTCCTATCTGTGTGACCCTGGGCAAGTCACTTACCCCTTGCTGCCTAGTTCTTACCACTCTTCTGCCTTGGAACCAATAAGATAAAGAGTTGAAAAAAAAAACAGTACTGGTCTTCCTTACTTCTAGGCTCTTCCCTGCCCAATCTATCCCATGTAGAATGGCTACCAGATTGGTCTTCCTCGTGCATAGATTTGATCACTTCACTCCACTGTTGAAAAACATTAAATGACTTTTCATTGTCTTCTAGATAAAGATAAACTCTTTTAGCAAGCCATTGAACAAACAGTTATGAGAAAGGCATTACACTAGTTCCTGGGGCTACAAAGGCAAAAATGAAACAACTCTTGTCCTTGAAAAATTTATGATCTACTGGAGGGTGTGTCAGGTATAACCTGTATACAAATAAATGATTTATTCTCTCTCTTTGTCTATCACTTTATCTCTATGTCTCTTTCTGCCTTTCTGTTCTGTCTCTCTTTGTCTGCCTGCCTGCCTGCCTGTCTAAGGGTCTGTTTGTTTCCGCCTGTTTCTTTCTCACAAACATGCACAGACAGAGTGGGTAAGGGTCCCCATGAACCATTGTTCCATCCAGCCTATTTGCAGCATATACACTCAGAAAATCTTTTGATAAACCTGGGGAGAGCTCAATGCCAAGCTAACCAATAAACCTAACTACTTTTCATGGACTTTCCTACTATAGCTTTCATTGGCTGTGTAGTTATACAATAGCTCTATTAATCTATCACAATTGTAACTTCACATCTTCTTGACTGTGGTGAGTTTGTGAGAGCAGAAGTTGGGCAGCACTTTGCTATTCTACTCTGCCTCTGATTTCCGTTAATTTACATCCTAATATACCTTTCCAGCCTTATACTTTTCACCTTTGTGTTCTTTACAATCCAGCCAAATTGGACTACTCACTATCCCTCATACACATCCTAAACTTCTCATTTTTAAGTATTGGCTCACACTGATCCTTGTACAGGCAAAGCCCCCGACAACCTGGAAGTCCTTTCTTTCCCATGCTGATGTCTATTCTTCAAAATCAAACTCAAATGCTACTTTTCCCAGAAGATACTCTCTGCTGATTTCACAATAGATTCTTAGAGTTGGGAAGTAGATCAAAATCCCTAAGTCCAATCCCTTACCTGGCCAAGTAACTGCCTCTAAAATATCACTGGTAAATGGCCATCCATCTATACCTGAAGACCTTTAGTGCCAAAGAACCTCAACTCCTGAGGCAGCACATTCAACTTTTGGACAGCTCCTTTCCCATTCAAAAGCAAAATTCTAATTCTTTTCTTAAAGGTTGGGTATTTTCCTCTGGTCCAAAATATATCCACAACACATGAATTTATTATTGCCTTCTCCCACACTCCACAGACTTCTTTTCAAACCTTCCAGCTAATTAGACAATTCTGAGATGAGAAGCATGATGCTACACTAGGAAGCACCAGCTTCAATTGCTGGTCTCTTTATTCCCCTCTTTCATTTCATTATAGATTAGTAGTATAATCTTTCTCCTCTCCTCTCCTTCCCTTCCCTCTTCCTTCTCTCTCTTACTCAATAAAATTCCACTTCTTTTTCTTTTTTAATTGTGAATCTAACAATCATCAACAAATACAAACTTTTCAAAATTCAAAAAGGAGCATCATAATAAACTATTCACTTAGGCCCAGCAATCATATTGTGGACTATTGACCAAGCATCATTCCAGGTACATCTGGAGATATTCATTAGTATGTTGGCCATGAAATGATAAATATTTTTGATCATGGATACTTAAGAAGCTGTTTACTGAAGAGTGAAAGGGTTGTTATCTGCCTCAATGGAGGATCTGGTAACACTGATAAAATCATGGCTCTCTTGGAGAAATGTACTTATATACTTATATTCTAATTTGTAGTTGATTTGTCAGAGTACAAACTTCATCACCCTCCACTAGATTGAAACCTCCTTGATGGCAGGAACTTTCTTAATTATCTTTATAGCTCTCCAGGTGGCTAGCACATTGTCCTCTATTTAAATAGGAATTTAATTCTTTTCCCTTGTTGTGGCCTTTGATTTCAACCCAAATTAAACCTTTGCCCCAGTGGAGACAAAGAGCATTGCAGAACAGGGAAGCTCAAGGCAGTATTTAAAATCTATCAGCAGGAAGGACAGAGAAGAAGTTGGTAATAAATTAATTAGATAAAGTCATGCTGGTAATTGATTTCCTTCCTGAGACTATCATCACAGAGGGGGACAGTTGAGAAGAACTTCTGTTTGCATCAAGGCTTGGCAGGAATCTGTTGATTTCTAATCAAAGGCAGATGAGCATTAGCTAAGATATCACAAGAAAAGGTAAAAAAAAGCTCAGATAAATTGAGTCTCATCTCATAGTTTCTCCCACCCATGGAAAATGAGCCATTCAGAACAGTGAACAAATAAATAGGTAGTTAGTTCATTGTAAGACATAACAAAAGAGTTAACAAGAACTTAATTTTATGTTTCAAATAGTCAAGGAAGAAATAAATGAGAACTCTATTCTATTACAGATTCAGATCAACAAGGAGAAGCTAGTTGCTGCAATAAAAATGACGAGACTCTTGGGAGGAAGTGACCATTTCAGCTCACTGGATAGACAGTCACTGACATTTTAATACAGTGCATATTCTGTAAGAGACACCTTGGTAATCAAGAATTCTAGTGCCATCTTAAACTATATGGAGAAGGCCAGGGTACAGAAGGAGAGAGGTCATCATCTTGTTGCATTCTGCCTTGGTCATACTCCATCTAGAGTTTTGTTAGGACTTTTGAACACCATTTTTTAGTCAGAGAACTGACAAGATGGAGAAAGTATAGAGAAAGGCAACTAAGCAAGTCCAGAGAAAGAACACTAGAGAGCATACTCTATAAGATATGATTTAATTGCATTCAATAAACATTTATTGAGAACCCATTATATAGAAAGCACCAGGCTTACTTAGTAAACGGATTTTTTAAATGGCACAGTCCCTTTTCTTGGTGATGCTATCAGCATTTTTATAACACGTTAAAGTTTGCTTTGTCTATTTTTTTAAACCCTTACATCTTAGAATTAATACTGTATATTGGTTCCAAGGCAGAAGAGTGGTAAGGTTTAGGCAAAGGGGGTTAAGTGACTTGCCCAGGGTCACACAACTAGAAAGCGTCTGAGGCCAGATTTGAACCTAGGACCTCCCATCTCTAGGTCTGGCTCTCAATCTACTGAGCCACCCAGCTGCCTCCCACTTTCTCTATTATTAGAGCCTTATAACAAGCCTTTGAGTTAGATACTATAGTTTTATCATCATCATTATTATTCTCATTATCATCTCTATTTTACAGATGAGGAAATGAAGAATCAGAGATTTAAATGACTTGATCAGGGCCATACATTTGGTGTCAGAATTGGGATTTGAACCTTGGCCCAAGTCTTGCACTTTGTCTATTATGCTAAACTTCCTCTTATTTTATTAGTGATGGGGATGGAACAAGAAGAAAGGAGGAAGAGGAATATCAAATAAATACAGATATGCACAATAGATGTCAGGGTATAATTTGGGCAGAAGAGAGATCTAGGAAAAGCACTTTGGGAATATTTGAGGGTAATGTAATGAAAACTTGCAGGGGTGTGTGTGTGTGAGAGAGAGAGAGAGAGACAGACAGACAGACAGACAGACAGACAGACAGACAGAGACAGACAGAGACAGAGAGCGATAAGGAAAGACTTCACAAAGAGAGTGGCACTAGAGCTGAGTATCAAAAGAAAAGGAGATTCTGAAAGGCAGAGGTGAAGAGGGAATCAATTCAAGGCATGGTGGACAGTCTGTGTGGACACATGGAGATTGAGGATGCCATGCTGGATTTTGAAAATAGTTCCTAATCTATTTTAACTAGATCACAAAGTTAATGAAGGTAAAAGCATGACATTAAATTTGGGCTGGAAATGCCAGACTAAGGAGACCCTGAAAGTTTTTGAACAAGGAAATGACATTAATTAATCCACAATCATATATCAATACCTGTTATAGGCCAGGAAGTATAATGAGTACTGTGGCTAGATATAAAAGTGAAGCAAAAACTAGGACTCACTGCATGATTACATGCTATTAGGGGGAGACAATATGTTTAAAGATAAGCATACATAGGGTATATTCAAATTAAATCTAGTGATTTGGGGGTGGGGTAGTGTTCACTAATAACTGGTGCAATGGCATCTTTTTTATTCCCTACTTTCTGTCTTAGTACAACTCTAGGACAGAAAGTAAAGGGCTAGGCAAACACAATTAAGGGATTTGCCCAAGGTTACATAACTGGGAAGTGTCTGAGTTCAGATGTGGTCCCCCTGGTTTCTATCCACTGTGCCACCTATCTGCCTAGATGGCATCTTAAAAAGGCCCCCCTTTAACTGGACCTTGCAGGCTATCAGATTTCAAGAGGGAGAGGTGAGAAGATAGAACATTTCAGGCAATGGGGGACATAGCCTATGCAAAGACAAAGAAAGGGGAGGTGGAATATTGTATATGACAAATAATAAGTAGGCCATTTTGGCTAATGAGAGAGAATGAAAGGGAGAAATGTGTAGTTGTTCTAAAAAGATAGGCTGGAGTAAAATTGTGCATTCCTTTAAATGCCACATGGAATCTGTATTTTGCTCAAAGGGCAATAGAGAACCTATCAATAACTAAAGATTATTGAGCAGAGGATCAATATGGAGAGACTTGTACTTTGGGAATATCAGTTTTATAGTTCCATGAAAGATGGATTGAAGAGAAGAAGAAGGTTATTGCAAAAGCCTGATATGGTCAGATCTGTGGCTTTGGAAGATTGCGTCTCACAGCTGGATAAAGAAAAGATTGGAGGTTGGGAAGAACAGAAGAAAGAAGTCCAGTTAGGAAGTATACCAACAGTACATACACCAAATTATGAAGCCCATAATGAGGATGGTGACTCTGTAAATGAAGACGTGGTGACAGCTATAAAGGAAATTGTAGAGATAAAATTGATAGGAGTTGGCAACTGATTGGCTGTGGATTGAGGAAGAATTAAAACAGATGATTTCAAAGTTTTCTCGCCTTAGAAAAAGCTAGAAAATTAGAGGGCAAAGGGGATAAGGAAAGTGAGAGGAAGGATACATTTAAGGGGGTTGGAAGAAGATGATTAATATCGTAGAGGGCATGCTACATTTGGAGAGGTCCAAGACAGTTGGAGATGCAGCTTTAGAGTTCAGGAGAAGGATTAGGGCTAGATAAACAGATCTGGAAGTTATTTACATAGAGGTAAAACCTGAAGCTTTGAAAAAAAAGACAAAGTCACTCAAGAAAACATTCTAAAGAAAGAAAAAGAAGAGAGTCTGAAACATAGCTTTGGGGGACAATCACATCGAGGGAGTGAAAAGAGGACAGTGAACCAGTGAAGGAGAGAGAAGGTTTATTAAATAAGAGAACAAGGAGTAAGAGAATGAATTCATAAAGATAGGGTGGATAAAAAAATAACAAATAATTGCTGTTCTTCCTTTGTTTCAAAGAGGACCAAAGACATCAAGGGATGATATCTTGAGATTTGTGCATAAATTGGATTTCAGTGAGGCACAGTTGTACAAAGCTGTCAGTCTCATTCTATTTTCCAAACTCATTGACTATAGTGGCAAGACAAAAGTCAGGATGATTGGCAATGACCTGGGATACAGTGGATGTCTTTGGAATCTTCTGTGTACCTTGATGGCTGTTGGAACAAATTGTTCTTGTCTATCCATTCCACCTGGGGAAGTATTCACATACTTGGGGTAGGCATCCCTATTAATTTGCTGACGGGTTTGAGAACTGTCAGTTACCCCCACCCCATTTTAGCCCATCAGCCCAGACAGTTTTACTGGATTGTGGCTGCTACACATATTACAGCTTCTTGGAGACACAGGTGGCAATTGGGTGACAGGTGGACACCAAGTTGAAAAGTAACCCTGAAAAGGGTTTGGTAAGCCTTCACACCAGAAATGCTAATCCTCCCTTGAATACCCTGTACACTCAAGCATATAATAATTAATAATAAGCACTTATAGAGTGATTTAAAGTCCACAAAGTATTCTACATAGATTATCTTGGATTCTCATCACAATTCTATGAAACTGGGGTAGTTAGTTGGTCCAGATCTGGCCTTAGACATTTTCTAGCTGTGTGACCCTGGGCAGATCAATTAACCCCAATTCCCTAGCCCTTACCACTCTTCTGCCTTGAAACCAATACACAGTATTGATTCTAAGACAGAACATAAGAGTTAAAAAAACCAAACAAACCAAAATCTCCCAATCCTATGAAGCAATTATCACAAGCATTTTTAGTCTCATTTTAAAGATGGGAAAATAGTCTAGAAAAATCTAAACAATTAGCCTATGGTCACAAAGTAACAAAAAATGCATTTGAATCCAGGTCATTTCTGAATTGAAGTTCAACACTTTCCTTTCACTATTATAACATTGCTTTTACTAGAGAAGTCATAAAGATGAGACCTGAGAAAAGGCCTTCAGATTTAGTGATGAAAAGGTCATTAGTAACTGTTGAGGAGCATTTTCAATAGAGAGAGAAGGTCAGAAGTCAAATTTTGCCAAGGGTTGATTGATAAAAAAAGTAGAGTGATCTGGTTAGTTTATGCCAGTGATGGTGAACTTTTTTAGAAACCAAGTATCCAAACTGCAACCCTCATGTCACATGTGAGCCACCCCCTTAACCCAGACAGGGGAGGGAGGAAGCACTTTCATGGACACTGTGGAGAGGGGGTAGGAGAGCAGCCCTATCTGGCATGTGTTCCATAGGTTCACCAACATAGGATATGCTATTCGTCCAAGAAATTTAATAATGAAAATATAGAACCAGGGATAATGAGAGTCAGGCAGGTAAGAAGTAGTGAATGGAGAGAGCATTGGACTTACAGTTAGGAAGAACTGAGATCGAATTCTGCCTCAGACATTTGTTATAAGTTGTGTGACCCTGAGTGAGTCATTCAGGTTCAGTCACCTCAGCTGTGATCTGGAGATAATAATAGCAAATACTCACAGAGCTATTGTGAGGATCAAATGAGACAATAGAGAAGGTTCTACAAAAGTCTTAATGTAGCTTAGAATCATTAAAGTAACCTCCCTGGAGACCCTGCAGCTTAAAACTGAACTCAAACATGTGGGACACCCCATATATTATCTCATTTGATCCTCACAACAGTCCTATGAAATAGGTGCTAATATTATCTCCAGTTTATAAAAGAGGAAACTGAGGCAAAGAAAGATAAAGCCAACCTCATAGAACTATATAAATTCTAGCTAATTAAGGGATATGTGGATGGCTTTCAGGTTGGTATGGAAGCATGGAAGATACAAGTAGACAGGTAAAGCCTAAGGATGAGAGAGGGAAGAAAAGGATGAGGAAAAGAGAAGAGACAAGATAGAGATAGAGGCAAAAAGAGAATATGAATTGTAGGTGGGGTGAACTTCCAAACGGCAGTTAGATGGTGCAGTGGATAAAATGCAAGGCCTGGAGTCAGAAAGACTCATCTTTTGGAGTTCAAATCTGGCCTTAGACCCTTATTGACTGTATGATCCTGGGCAAGACATTTAACCCTGTTTGCCTCAGTTTCCTCATCTAGAAAATAAACTAGAGAAGGAAATGGTATGCCATTCCAGCATCTCTGCCAATCAATCCCCAAATAAGGTCAAAAAGAGTTATACATTGACTAAAAGAACTGAAAAACAACAGGACTTCTATAAGAACAAAGGAGAGAATGTGAAAAAGCTAAATTGGGCAAGGAAGAGGGACACCTACACTCTCAATCAGAGAAAAGAAGGAGAAGATTAGTAAAGAGGTAGTAGGTTGTTAAAAAAAACCTCTTACCTTCTATCTTAGAATCAATTTTTAAGTATTTATTCCAAGGCAAAAGAGCAGCAAAGGCTAGTAAATGGGGGTTAAGTGACTTGTCCAGGATCACCCAGCCAGGAAGTATCTGAGGCCAGATTTGAACCCAAGACCTTCCATCTCTAGGCCTGGCTCTCTATCTACTGAGCCACCTAGCTGGTAGGGTTTGTAGATATAGAGGAAGGAGGATGAGGGAGCTCAGAGGGATGATCTCCATCTTCCCCATAAAGTAGGATGAATATTCAGAGTAGGGCAGAGTGTGTTGTTGTTTAATTCTTGATGAAAATGGAAGATTTGGAATAAGTGGGTTAAGAGGTGTGGAGTGCAGTAGGGAGTCAATGCAGATAATTGATTTCTTATGGTGTTTTTATGCTGTGGAGATTAGATCATGTGAATTTCTAGTACATGATCTCCATTGGTATAGTCATGGTGACTTTTTACAGCAGCTTCTACAGTAGGAGCAAAAAAGATGGATGGTGAAGGGTGACTAAACTGAGAATTAGTTCAGTAAAAAAAAAAAAAATTAAAAGGGGACAAGCAATTTAATTGTGGAGAACAGTGGTCTTATCTGACTGTGCAATAGAGGTTAGACCAGAAAGGAAGGAAAAGGCCAGCATAATAGAAAATCAAAGAAAAATAAAAACTAGAAGTTTCAGTGAGGAAAAAAGGCAGATTTAAGAGGAATGAGAATGTGGGAGAGGTGGAAGGACAGGGGATTATAATTAAGAATGGAACTTTCAGCATTCAGATTCTTAGAGATAGAAAGGTTAAGGGTAACCATTAGATTGAAAGGATGACTACCTTTCCATTGGTAGCCAAAATAGAGCTAGAGGATACAAGACTTGCGATGGTTGATGAGATGCTATATTTCAAGAATCTTTTACATGAATATTGAAGCTACCAAGAATAAGGGCAGAGGATGGGGTGGTGAAAAAGATCTCAACCTAGAAACCAAATTCCTTGAGAAAGGAAAGAGAATGATTTGGAGGTCGTTGATGGCAACAAGAATCTGGATAGGGTTGTTTAATCAAATGGACTGAATTACCAAGGAGTAGAGATCTTGATAGCAAGGGAAATGCTATGTTGATAGTATTTGCATTCAGAGCACAATTCAATGACATGTCAAACAATTTTATTGATATTTTTTTGTTTTCATATAACATTTCCCAATATGTCTCTTGTCCTTTATCTCCCTCAAGAGCAAATTCCTTACAACAAAGAATAAAAAAAAAAAAGAATGGGGGTGGTGTGGTATTGGGAAACCGTTCAGTAAAACTAACCAACATATTGACAAAAAGTCTGAAACATGTAGTATTTTACTCCCTCAGTCTCTGACCTCTGGCAAAGAAGTGGGACAAAGAGGTGTCTTCTCGTTTCCCTTCTTTGGGACCAAATGGTGAAGTGACTTAAGCAGCAGGTTTGGAGTCAGGAAGACCTGAATTCAAATTAAGAGTTGTCCATCACTTGGGGAATGGATGGACATTCTTGGATGAACACAACTTGTGTAAACAAGTTGTGGTATGGTTGTAAGGGAAGACTATTGTGCCATAAGGAATGATGAACAGGATGAGTTCAGAAAACCCTGGAAAGACTTATATGGATTGATGCAAAGTAAAGTGAGCAGAACCAAGAGAACACTTTATACAGTAACAGAAATATTATATGATGATCAGCTGTGAAGAACTAAACTATTATCAGTAAAGCAAGTCTCCAAGATAACCACAAGGGACTCACGAGGAAAATGCTATGCATAGCCAAAGAAGGAACTATAAGAGTCTGAGTACAGATCAAAGCATGCCATTTTCCCCTTTATTTCCTTCATGATATTTTTATTGCATGTGTCATATGTGTCTTCTCATATGAGCAATAAGGAAATATATATTGCATAAAAGAACTGGTATAACCTATATCAGATCACCTTGGGGCAGCAAAAGGGAGGGAGGGAAAAACTGAATCCAAAAATGTCGGAAAACAATTGTCAAAAATTGTTTCTACATGTAACTAAAAAAAATACAAAGCATACAAAAAATTCACCCTCAAACATTTAATAGCTGTGTGACTGGACAAGTCATTTAACCTCTATGTGCCTCAGTTTGCTCCTCTGTAAAATGGGGATAATAATAGCACTTACTTCACAGGGTTGTTGTGAAGATCAAATGAGATAATAATTATAAAGCACTTAGCATAGTGCCTGGAAAATTAAAATGCTATATAAAATTGTTATTATTTCACTTCCAAAATAATCCATTTCAACAACAATTTTCATTTATTAAAAAGCTTAGCATGTGCGAGATGGGTTACTTGCTTGAGTCAACTCCTGGCACTAAGAATAAGCCTGAAGTGGGCCATTGCCTCATAGTGAAGAAAATGAGGGTCACCATTGCTAATAATGTTCTTTAATGAGAAGGGACATTTAAAGGTGGGGCAGGGATATCTATAGGGCCTCATCATACTCTCTCTCTCTCTCTCTCTCTCTCTCTCTGTCTCTTGCATTAAGAGAACATCTTTGTAATTAAATGGCACCATCAGAAGAAGTCCCTAAAACCCTGTCAAATGGAGAAGCTTCTATTTTGTCACAGATTCCAAATATCAGTCCTCTCTCTTCCTTTCCCAGACCTGGAATGAGACTGCTTCGAATCAGCTGTGTGCCTAGTGCAGAACCCTTAGACTGCTGAAGGATTAGAACTTTTTCTTGAATAGCTTTAGCCATCATAGTAACTGTTTTTACTTTCCTACTAAAAACTCAAATAAAAGGCTCTTTTTTCAACTCACTGCTCCAACACCTGCAGTCCTAATTCCCATTAACAGCCATATTGTTCAGAGAGAACAGCGGTGGCAACGAATGCAAATGAGTTAAACGGGAAGGTCTGGCACCTAATGGCATGTACAATTATTTGACATTGTAGAGGTCACAGCTCCCTGTCTCTCTATTCTCCTAGAATCAATCTTTCTATTAAGCATAAAGGATACAAAGGGTCATGAGGGCCATTTGAGACAGTGGTTAAGGGGGAGGACGGGAAGGGCTGGTGATTTATCTTCATGTGCTTTTGATTAAAATTTCCATAAGTTCTGCTAGTTATCAATCTACAACACAAATGATGAGTGGAAGTCTCAACATGCTGGAGAAGAGGAAGGTGGTCCATGGGGTCAGCAGCCTTTCACCAAATCTGCGCAGCCCAACCAGGGCACAAAGTGGGATAATTACACTGTGATTCTAGGGCTGCCAACAATCAGCCACATTAATTAATTCATAAGATCATAGATTTAGGTGTGAGAAGGACCTCAGGAGGCATTGTCTAACCCCCTCATTTTTCAGATGGGGAAACTGATGCTTAAGGTTAAGTGACTCAGTGTCACAGTAAATTTCTGAGATGGACTTTGAACTCAGGTCTTGCTGATTCTAAGCCCTGTACTTTTATCTATTGTATCACCTAAAGAGAAATTACATGTTAAGTAAGCTGATGGGTTCTTGCCTGAATTCTGCAATATCATTGGCAGACAGTAGGATCAAGGGAAGTGCAAGGCAGCCAGGGAGTCTCCAGTTCCTTAGTTTCTGCAATAAAATTCAGATGACATCTAATTGGGTCACTTTTTCTTCCTCTGCTTATACCATCTTCATCAATCTTTCACTTCTCTAGCAATCTTTATTGCTTACTATATCACAAATTTTAGGGCTTGGCCAGAATTCAGGCAACAAATGATTCTCCTTAGACCCTTTTGAGCTGTTAGAGACCTTAGCAATCATCTAGTCCAGTGGTTCCCAAACTTTTTTGGTCTACCTCCCCCTTTCCAGAAAAAATATTACTTAGCCCCATGGAAATTAATTTTTTAAAAATTTTAATAGCAATTAATAGGAAAGATAAATGTACCTGTAGCCATCACCGCTCCCCTTGGTCGCTGCAGCACCCACCAGGGGGCAGTGGCGCCCACTTTGGGAATCACTGATCTAGTCCATCTCTGATTTTATAGCCAAGAGATTCCGTAGAGGTTATTGACCTCAGTTTACCCAAGGTCACACAGTGAGTTCATAAGTGTGGTCTAGGACAAAAACTGCCTGACTTTACCTCAGTCAGTCAAGAAGCATTTACTAAGTATTTACTGTGGGTGGACATTTCATTTTCTCCAAGGCTTTAATGTCTGTCTTTAGCCATGGAAACAAAAGAAGAGCTACAGGGCAGAATCCTTCGGAGTTTATGTTCCCTTTGAGATGTGAATGATCAGAAGGGTGTCCACCAGTGATGGTATTGGTAATGATGACAGGGAAGCCCAACTTAGTTTTGTTTGAGTTAGTTCTTCAGAAAATTCTGATAAAAAATTCACCATTCTTTTTATTGATAGCCTATAAGATATTCTGAACTCCAAACATTAGCATACCCTTTGGCATTAATCATTTGAGGCTCATGTTTTGCATGGCAAATGCTTTGCAACTAACTCATAATGCCATGTTTAAATCAGCATCTGAGTAATAAGCCATGGTTTTGCCTTATCTTCCTCCTTTTCAAAAATCCCAAAGCATTGCCAAGAAAATCATTCCATGATAGTGGCTAAAAATAGAACAGCAATTTGTGCCCCCCTTCCAATACTACCTTTATCTTAAGGCTCTTAAGGCATCTTTTCAGGCATAATAGCTGTTTTAGATGGATCCCTGGGGTGCTGCATCATTGCTGATGACATTAATGGTCTAAGGTTCCCTGAATTTTGATTGATTGCTATAATCTGCAGAAGCTATTTCAGGACATAGATTTATTATTATTAAGCCTATAAGATGGTGTCAGGGTCAAAGCAAGCCAATGATTTGTGTTGGGATGCAAACATGGCATAGTAGTAAATGCGATCATTTAATAAACACCAATGGCAGGAGAGAATAATGTTTCATCTACCACTGAACATCTCACAGCTCACTCGTATAGATTATTGTGGTGATAGGTGGCGATGTGTGCCATTAGTCTACATTGGGGGGAAAAATCTTGAAAAGGACCTCGAAATGTATCTTATTCATTATACTGTTTAGTTATTGACCTCCTCTAAGTAATGGAATGACTATTTTAATTATTCAAGAATCATAAAATATCAGGTTAGGAAGAGACCAGTGCAGATCATCATGGCCTCACCTTCTGATGGCCAGTTCCCTTATGTCTGGAGTTGGTAATCATCAGAAGCATCAATAGGATACTGATACGGTACCAGCTCTCTTTTTATCATGGAGAAAGTCAGGCAGCATAGTCAGGGAATGAAACCTGTCCTGGACTTATAGAAAGAAGACCTTGGTTTGAGTCTTAGTTCTAAAACTTATTAGTTCTGACCTCAGGTCATTACTTAATCTTTCTAAGCCTTAGTTTTCTTATCTGAAAAAATGGGGGAATAGGAGTAGGGAGTGATAACACTTGTGCTCTATACCTTACAGTATTATTATATAGAAAGCACTTTCTAAACCATTACATAAATATTAGTTATCATTCTAAAAATAATAGTGGAAGGGGGAAGGCAACCACTGGTGCTTTGGAAGCAGTCATTTCCTAAGATCCTGGGCATCCAACATGTGATGCATGGGCCAGTACAGTCCATCAGGCCCTGGGGTATGAACCACTTAAGATCTTTGGCCAAAATTCTTTACCTAATTAGCTAGAACACATTAACTAATAGAAGCCTGCCTGCCCGCCACTACAATTGTATAACTGCCAGGCATCAAGCTAGCAAGCCTGGATCAATTAGTAATTATAATTGAAATGAAATTTAATTAACTATATCATTAAATTTATGTAGTCTGCACACATGGACTTCTAATCATGAGCCTCATTACTGAAAATTTCACTTTCTACCTTCTCCTCACATGGGAAGACTTTCTTGGACCTTCTTTCCACAGTTATTAGTACTTCCTCCCTCTTCAAATTATCTTATATTTACTTATCTGTTTACATGTTGTAATTTATTCCTTAGTAGAATGTAAGTTCCTTCAGGGCAAAGACTACTTTTTTAAATTTAAATTTTTGTCTTAATACACAATAGGGAATTTTCACATGTAATTGGAAAAAGTAAAATATTTAATAATATGTAATAAGTGTTTAGTAAATGCTTATTGAAATAATAATTGTAATTAGACAATAATGCTGCAGATGCTGCCCAGTTGCAATGTAATGTATTCATTCATTTAATTATTTATTTTTTAAACATTTCCCTCCAATTAACCAAAATCTTTTTTCAGTCCTCAATTGAAAAAGAAATAGGAAAACAAAGCTCGTGTAACAAATATACATAGCCAAGCAAAAACAGTTCTCCACTGGCCATCTCCAAGAGAGAGATGTTTCATGCTTCTCCAAATTTATTACCTCTCTGTCAAGAGGTAGGTAGCATATTTCATCACCAGTCCTTTGGATTTCTAGCTGGCCATTACATTGACTGAGAGTTCCTGACTGCTTATCAGTTAGTCAGTCAGAAAGCATTTAATTAACTAATTACTGTTCACTGGTTTTTTGACTTAGGCCACCAGGAAACTGTATCAGTAGTTCTGGCCTTAGTTCTCTGTTCTTTGAACCATTTAAGTATGAAAGTTAGTCTCAGTACTTTGGAAGGAAAAATTAGGCCAGCTTAGTAGCTCTTTCTCTGTCTCTCTGTCTCTGTCTCTGTCTCTCTTTCTCTTTCTCTCTCCCCAACATTCCTTTTTTCTTTTAACACAAAAGAATTGAATTCAAAATGCTTTCCCATCTCCCCACTCATTAAAAAAGCAAGCAATATGATATTAATTATACATGTGAAATCATGAAAAAATATTTCCATGGCCATGCTGCAAAAACAAGTTAAAAAATAACCACAAAAAATATGTTTCAACCTTCACTTAGAGTTTAGCAATTCTATCTGGAATTGGATACTATTTTTCATCATGGGTTTTCCTTTGGAATCATCTTGGATCTTTGTCATGATCAAAGTCTTTCATAGGTATTCATCATTACAATTTTGATTATCATGTACAATATCGTATAATGTTCTCCTGGTTAAGATTACTTCACCTTGAATCAGTTCATATAAGTCTTCTCAGGATTTTCTGAAAGCATCCTGCTCATAATTTTTTAGAGCATAGTAGTATTCCATCATAATCATGTAGCACTACTTATTTAGCCATTCCCCAACTGATTGGTATCCTCTCAATTTCCAATTTGCTGACTGTGGGTGTCTTTAAAAAATATCTCAGTTATGTGCCAGAGACTCAACTAGATATTACTCCTACCCCCTCCCCCCCCCCCCAATCCTTGCCTTCCATCTTACAAGTATTGGTTCCAAGGCAGAAGAGTGGTAAGGCTAGGCAATGGGGGTTAAGCGACTTGCTGAGGGTCACACAAGTGGGAAGTGTCTGAGGCCAGATTTGAACCTAGGACCTCCCATCTCTAGGTCTGCTTTCAATCCACTGAGATACCCAGATGCCCCCAGTCCCTCTCTTCTCAATAGAACTTTACTGTTAAATGACTTTGGTCATTCAATTTGGTAGGAGAGTTGGACAGTCTTGAGAAAGCACATTTTTTTCTAATCATAGCAGAAAATGAACAGCTGGTGTTTCACACAACACATGGAGGAAATGGGATGTTAGGGTCCAATGAATTTGGTACAAAGTGTTCTTTGCAATGTTTCATAGAAAAATACAAATAAATAAATCTATGACTTCTCCTGTTGATGGGAAAGACTATTCTAAATGGCCTGGAATTATAAAGAAAGATATAATCTTAGCCAAAAAAGGTTCCTGTGTCAAAAAATAAATGGAGAACAGATCCATGAATTAAAAGTTTAGGCATTGGGCTGGCTGGGCAAATGAAGATAATGTGCTTACTATGCATAGAAATGTGAATCTGAATCTTTCTCCTGCAATAGGAGAAAGGTAAGCTGTTTATATTGGACTATCACCCTCTTTGGTCCAGTCTGCCTTGAGACAAATAGAAGGCACCTGAGACATGGCTAACTGGAGTTAGGAACTATAGTTTGGGAGAGCAGAACAAAATTGTTTTCCTTTTGAAGTGAGGTAGTCAAAAGGAGGAACAAATTTTTGCCTCTTGGACTTGGAAGCTATATTACAGGCACAAGTGAAATACGTGATTCTCTAAAGAATGCCTGGTTCAATCTTTGAAATTACACTTAGGGAAAAAAATGACTTAATGTGTAATAGTTTCTATGGAAGTAGAACTATATCCAGTAGCTGTGCTCTTGTGAGTGTAGGGAACTTGGCTCCACTGATGGAGATATAGCTCATATATGACTTAAGAGATCATAGCTTTAGATGTGAAGGGAATTTTAAAGGTCATGTATTCCTACTGCCTCATTTTACAGATGAAGAAATGGGGACCCAGGGAGTGAAAGTTACTTGTCCAAAGACCAGTAGATGGCATCAACAGGATTGAAAACCTCCCTAAATCCCAGGGGACTCTCCACTGTTCCTTGTAATTTCACACGTCAAAAAATACAGATTGATGGCAGGCTGGGGTAATAGATAGAGGAGAGATGGCATAATGGATAGAATGCTAAATCTGACATCAAGAAGACCCAAGTTTGATTCTGGTCTCACTTATTAGCTGTGTGACCCTAGGCAAATCAATTAAGGTCTCTCAGCCTCAGTTTCCTCCTCTGTTAAATGGGGATGATAACAATGACACCTATTTCTCAGAGTCATAGAAACAATGAACATGAACTTGGATAGACTTCAAGAGATAGAGGTGGAGAGAAGAACCTAGCATGCTATGGTCTATGGGGCTGCAAGGAATTGGACATGACTGAATGAGTGAAAAAAAAAAAGCAAAAGCCAGAGTTGTTGTGCAGATAAAATGAGTTAGTATCTGTAAAATGCTTTGCTCTTCTAAAGTTAGTTATAGTAGTAGCAGTAGCAGTAGCAGTTGTGGTGATGGTAGTAGTAGTAGTAGTAGTAGTAGTAGTAGTAGTAGTAGTAGTAGTAGTAGTAGTAGTAGTAGTAGTAGTAGTAGAAGATAACTAACAGAAACAGCTGGTCAACTTGATTTTGTCCAATCCTTGATTCCTAGGCAAGGATGGAGCCTACATCTGCCGATGATGAAAGGACCCCAAGGAAAGACTCTTCCTGAGGAAGAGGATGTGTTCCAAGTGATGAACTAAGAATGCAAGCCAACTGCTGTGTGGGACCAAGCCAGAGTGCACAGGGTCACCAAGTCCAAGGAAGGGCTAGGCAGAGTTGGGAAAAGTACCCATAGGAACAATCCAAATCAAGGAATCAGGAAGAAAATGCATTCTGGCAGGGAAACAGTAGGCCTCCATGAGATGACAGTTTTGTCTTGGGCAGCTTTCCCATTGGAAATTTTTATATCACTGACCTGCTAACTCTTTTCAATCTCCCTCTCATGGTATAATGGGGCCAGGACACATCTGTCACTGGGAATATTTTCCCAGTAAATTCTCTTCATATATAGGATAACAAGAAGAACATTAGTTAGTGTTTATACAGATTTTTAAGGTTTACAGCAGACTTCACATATGTCATCTCCTTTGATCCACCCAGGGAGGTGTTATTTTATCTCCACTTTGCAAATGAAGAAACTGAGGCAGACCAACATTAGTCCTGATTCTCTATCCACTGTACTGCCCAGAGCTAAATGAAACATCAGAAGCCATCTAATCCAACTCCTCATTTTACAGGTGAGGAAATTGAAGTCTAGGGAATTTAAATTACTTACCCCAGGTGACTTAAAAACTATGTCAGGGATCCAAGACAATTTCAAAGGACTGGGGATGAAAATGCTCTCTACCTCCAAAGAGAGAAATGATGAACTCTGAGTGCACATTGAAGCATACTTTTTAAACTTACTTTATTTTTCTTGCTTTTTTTTAACATGGCTAATATGGAAATATGTTCTACATGACTTCACATGTGTAATTGATATCATATTGCTTGCTTTCTCAAAGGGTGGAGGATGAGCTGGAGGAAGAGAATTTAAAATTCAAAGTTAAAAAAGAATGCTAAAAATAAACAAATAAGTAAATAAAAACAAACAAATCAATGGAATTTAGCATCAAAAGAGAGAGAAAAAAAAGAACATGTGTCAGGGGTGGGATTTAAACCCAAATCATCTAATTCAAGACCTAATGTTTGGCCCCCAACCTCCACAGCCTCAGCATTTTAACAGTTATCTTTATATGCCTTTAACAGGCATCATCTCTCTACCTCTGAGGTCTGGAATCACTTTGTCTTCACTGCCCAACTCTTCAGCCTCATCACTTTGATAGCTCCTAGGATCATTTCAACATGACATCCCCTGAACAATAATGCACCAGTCCCATAGCAACCATCTCAGTACCCAGGGCCACACATTTTTAGTAAAAATATTTCCCCCTAGATAAGCACATAGTAGCATTATTAATACTTTTTGCAAGTACATACACCTTACAGAATAAAACTTTCTTAAAAAAGAGATCTGTAAAATATATATATTCTAAAAATACATATATTTTTAAATATATATAATATATATAATGTATAATATATATTAATCAGAGTGTAAATTAGATTCACTCTATATGTGTACACCGAACATATATATATGTATATATATATAATCCTGTTTTCATATATATACATATTTAATGTCAAAATTAGAGTTGTAGGATCATGGAAAGACAATGGGAAGAGATCTTAGAGGCCATCTAGCACAACACTTTCATTTTAAATTGAGAAAGGTGAAGAATTTCATAATATCTCTCTAGTATATTCTTTTCTCCTTTGACACTGCCACCACTCTGGTGCAGCTCCCTTATTACTTCACTCCTGGACTACTGTAAGAGCCCTGCTGGTGGGTCTGCCTGTCTGCCTGTCTCAAGTTTCTCTCTTCTGGCCCATCTTCCACTCAGCTATCAAAACAGAACCTCTGAAAGATCTGACTACACTGTTACTTCCATATACTCCCAGTGGCTCCCTATCACCTCCAGGATCAAATGTAACATAATTTCTTTGGATTTCAAAGCCCTTCATGACTTGGCACCCCCTTCACCTTTCTAGACTTCTTCCACCTTATACTCTTTCACATTCTCTATCACGCAGTGACTCATTACTGTTCTCTAAACAAGATAATCCATTTCCCAACTCCAAGCATTTTCACTGGCTATCTATCCTCCATGCTTAAAATGCTTTTCCTCCTTATCTCCATCCCTTGACTTCTCTCAAAATCTGGCTAAAAATCGCATCTTCAGCAGGAAGCCTTTCCTAATTTCTCTTAATTCTAGTGTCTTCCTTCTGTTGATTATTTCCAATTTGTCTTTTATTTAACTTCTTTGTACACAGTTGTTTGCACATTGTCTCCAGTATTAGACCAAAGAGCTCCTTAATGGTATGGACTGCCTTTTTGCCTCTCTTTGGATCCCCAGCACTTAGCAAAGTGGTACATAGAAGGCACTTAATAAATATTTATTGACTGATAAAGTGAATTGTTCAAAATTACACTGCTAATAAAGGAAAAAGTCAGGATCTGAACCAGGTATTTCTGGTTCTGATCTGATTCCAAATTTGATGCTCTTTTCACTATATCTATCATATGATTTCCTGTAATTTCTGAAAAATATTTTAAACTCCATTTTTTGTACCAGGCACTGTTCTAGGTGCTAAGAATATAAAAACAAGATTGAAACAATCTCTACCCTCAAGGAGCATATATTACACTGAATTTGTTGATGTAGTACGCCTTTACAACTATATATTAAGAGGAAAACAGTAAGTTTTTTTGACAACATTTTAATGATCAGTATGGGGCACAATGGGTTCATTTAATTGCTTAGAACATGGTGAACTGAGAAGTCACTCTTTTTCTGTAAACTCCCTCCCCACTCTTCAACAACAGGATGGCATGCAAGTTTATTATGTTGCTTGGACCAGGCTTCCTAGCATTTCCTGGAAGCTGCTGGCTTTTAAAAAAGATTTGGGTACAAGGATAAAGAAACACTGGTGAAGGTCGCAATTAAAAATGGAATACTGCATGAAGTAATGGGGAGCATATGTAATGAAACACACACCCTGGTGAATGAAGCAATGGAGGGACAAGTTCAGTCAAAGTCATTGCCACAGGCACTCTTAAATGCTCCTTGAGGCATACATTTTGGGTCGCATATTTTATATATTGGGTTTCTGGATAATTTGACACATCCTCAACTAAGGAGCCACTCACAGCTGCATAGAGATGTGGTCTAAACCACCATCTTTGTTCATTCAAATCATCTGCCTCTTTTTATAAAACTCTGAAATCTTTTTGGGTGGGAGAGAGGAGAGGAAGCTGGACCTATGATTTGACCTAAACATAAGATCAGTGAGAGTGGCCACAGCATGGAATTGAGAGCCAGGAAAACTGTAAAATCCATGTCTCTGGCAACAACAATTTTTTTGATCCATCCTTTAAGCAAGCCTGAGGACTAAAGGGATTGATGACTATTTTTCTTTTTGTAAATCAACTCTTTAGAAGTTGGAGTGGATAAAGGACTGGGGATGAGAATCTTGGGAATGTAAAAGGTAGACCTAAATGTTATCTTTGGAGCAGTTAGTGACCCAGTGGATAGAGCTTGGAGACAGGAAGACTCTAGTTCAAATATAGCCTTAGACATCTACTAGTGATGTGGCCCTAAGTCAGTCATTTAACCTCTATTTGCCTTAGTTTCCTCAGCTATAAAATGGTGATAATAAAAGCACTTGTGTCTTAGGGTTGATGTAAGGATTAAATAAGATGATTTTTGTGCTTAGCACAGCGCCTGGCACATAGTTAGATGCATTACTATGCTAACATTGCTAGCTATTATTATTGTTATTGTATTATTATAGCTATCATTGGTACCAACATTTTACATCAGATTCCATAATAAATTCATAGTGGACTTGTGATCAGAATATTAAAAGTCATACCATTAAAATTATAAGCAAAGCAGATCACATATCTTTGACAGCTATGGCTGGTGGATGAATTCTTAAGCAAACAAGTGTGATTACAAAAAATAAAATGGGTCATTTTGATGACATGATATTAAAAAAACTTTTGCACAAATAAAATAAATCCATTTAGGATAAGAAGAGAATGAGTAAATTGGGGGAGACAGGAATATTTGTATCAAATATCTCCAATAAAGGTTTCATATACAAGATATATAGACGACAGAAATGTATAACATCAAAAGATATAGTAAGACAAGAAATAGTAAGCCCTTACTAAATGTCTGTCGACTGACAAAATACATTTTCCAGTAGAGGAATGATTAAATATTATGAACTAATGATTTTGAGGAAAATAGCAATATTAACAATCAAATAAAAATGCTCCAAATCACTAATAAGAGAAATGGAAATTAAAATAACCCTGAGGTTTCATCTCATGCCCAGAAAGTTGGTAAAGATGGGAATACTCAATGTTGAAAGAGTTATAGAAAGACAGGATACTAATATACTGTTGGTGGAGTTATGAATTGGTATAAACATTTTCAAAAATAATTTAGAATTCTGAAAACAATTATGGTCTACAAAGCACTTTCCATTACAGTCTTTTACTTGAGTCTCATGACAGTTCTATGCAGTTGTTAGGAGAAATGTTATTACTGTCATTTTACAAATGAGTAAAATGAGGCTCAGCGGGAGAAATACAGGTTCACCCTTCTTTCTGTCCATTGCTCATCCTCAGCAAATGAAGATAATACTATGAGAAGATTCTGAAACTTTAAAGGCATGTGGTATATTCTAGTAGTAGCCAATTAGTTCCAAATAGGCTAGGAAAACAGAATTGAGCTAATAATAACAATGAAAATAATTGCACCTGCAGAATACTTTTCATATATCATCTTATTTGGTCCCCATGACAACTCTAGGAGTTAGGTGTTGATATTATTGCCATTTTGCAAATGAGGAGACTGAGAGAGGTTAAGAGACTTGCCCAGATTGAGGCAGGTGGGTGGCTCCATGGATTGAGAGCCAGGTCTACATATGGGAGGTCCTAGATTCAAATCTGACCTCAGACACTTCCTAGCTGTGTGAATCTCGGCAAGTCACTTAACCCCCATTGCCTAGTTCTTACCATTCTTCTGCCTTGGAACCAATACACAGTATTGATAAAACAGAAGGTCAGGGCTTTTTATTTTATTTTTTAAATTTTTTTATTAAAGAGAGACCCAGGGTCACACAAGCAGGAAATATTTGAGGTAAAATCAGAACTCAGGTTCTGACTCCAAGGTCAGAACTCTACTAAGCTATTTAGCTGAATGGATGAAGAGAGTCAGTGATAGCGAGGGACAGATTCTTTGCTTCCAAGGTTTTAACTTCTGCCCCAAATAAAATGCTGGAGATGCTCAAGAAGATAGCTTCATGGAGCCATACGGAATGTATTCTTACCTCCCAACATGTATGTAAAACCATTAAGAAGATGAGCTGAGGAGTGTCAATTCTCCAGCCTGCAGTCCTTTGGGAGTCCTACCTGAATTTTGCCTTTGTGTAACATAATCTTTGTAAACTGCCCTTGGGCAGGAAGCCATTGTAAGCTGGCTGACTCTTTTACCCTGTGTGTTTTTATCTCCAAGCCTTGCATAAGTAACATGATCCCTCAAGTCTACCTGAGACAAGAGGATCTGATTTTTTTTTTTAAGGCAAAGTGAACTGCCCCATCATCCTAGAGCTGTATTCTCCCCAGGTTGGTAAGGGAGTACAGAAAACAGAAATGAAATGAGTAGCACTGGATATCTGGGCTGGGGGAGGTTTGAAATAAACTCTGCCCTCTGACAGATAGATAGAGTTCCCCACATAGTTAGATTTCACGGTATTTGGGCATGCGGATCAGGAAATCTGCCATCTTTGTGAGCACTCAGTTAAACAGTAAACTTGTTTGAGAACATCTGTTCTCCATGGAAACAAGAGAGAGGGCATGAACTGACTGTGCCTGATCTCAAGGGCATGTCACAGGGATACTTTGGACTCTCTTCAAGCTTCTTCTCAGTATCTCTAAGCACTCTGTAAATACCACCTCATTATTTATGCCACTGGATTGCCTTCTGAAGGAAGAGAGAATTATAACATTTATAGATGGCAAAGAACCAATAGGAATTCTATTCTCTAACCAGCAAGAGAAAGGGTCAACTCGCAAACCTTAGTATTCTTCAGGTGATTTGTTTTTTCAGTCATGTCTGACTCTTTGTGACCCCCATGTGGAGTTTTCTTGGCAAAGATACTGGATGGGGAGCAGCTGGGTGGCTCAGTGGGTTTGAGACCTAGGCCTTGAGCTGAGAGAACTCAAATCTGGCCTCAGACACTTCCTACCTGTGTGTCCCTGGGCAAGTCACTTAACCCCAGTTGCCCAGCCTTTACTGCTCCTCTGCCTTGGAACCAATACACAGTATTGATTCTAAGATAGAAGGGAAGGGTTCAAAAATTTTTTTAAATTTAATTAATTAAGAATATTTTTTTCATGGTTCCATGATTCGTGTTCTTTCCCTCCCCTTCTCCCTCCTCCATCCCGGAGCTAGCATGCAATTCCACTGGGTTTTACATGTGTCATTGATCAAGATCTATTTCCATATTATTGATATTTGCACTAGAGTGATCATTTAGAGTCTACATCCCCAATTATATCCCCATCGAACTACATGACTGATCATGTATTTTTCTTCTTCTGTATTTCTGCTCCCACAGTTCTTTCTCTGGATGTGGATAGTGTTCTTTTTCATAGGTCCCTCAGAATTGTCCTGGGTCATTACATTACTGCTAGTAGAAAAGTCTGTTACATTCAATTGTGCCACAGTGTATCAGTCTCTGAGTATAACGTTCTCCTGGTTCTACTCAGAAGGGAAGGGTTTAAAAAAAGATGCTATCGTGGTTTACAGTTTCCTTTTCCAGCTCATTTGACAGATGAAGAAACTGAGGCAAACAGGGTTAAGTGACTTGCCCAAGATCACACAGATAGTAAGTTTTTGAAGCCAGAATTAAACTCATTTAGATGAATCTTCTCAATTCCAGTCTGCACAAACCTTCATATAATCCTATTTATAGTTTTCCAGGCTAGAGTTCTAGAGCCTTTGAATGGCAGTTGGAGAGGATATTAGAAGTCATCTATTCTAATCCTTTTTCTGAAATGTTAGCATATTTATACCAAACCTTACAGTGAATACTCACTACTGCTATACTTCCCTTCTGTAGAGCACTAGTCTGGAGTCAGGAAAACCAAGTTTAAATCTGTCCTTAGTTCACACTAATTGTGTGCCTTTGATCAAGATGCTTAACTTCTGTCTCAGTTTTTTTAACCGTAAAATGGAGATTATAATAGCACCTACCTCATAAGGATGTTGTAAGGATCAAATCAGATAATATCTGTTAAGTGCTTAACACATTGCCTGGCACATAGTAGGTATATAATAAAAATGTGGTTTCCCTTCCTCTTCCTCTCAACAGAAGGGCAAGTGTGGTTTGGTGGAAACTAGTATGGTGTCAAAGTCAAAGACTCTGGATTGGATCTCAATTCAACCATTTCCTAAGTCATGAAACTATGGTCAAAGCCAATCTCCCTGAATTTCAAATTCCTCATCTTTAAAATAAGCATGATATATTTATTACTTTATAGAGTCATTGTGAGGAGAGTGTTTTATAAGATGTGATATAAAAAGGGATTTCTCATTAACCATTTCTGTTATTGTTCAGCTGTTTCAGTCGTGTCCCTACTCTTTATGGTCCCATTTGAAGTTTTCTTAGCAAAGATTCTGCAGTGGTTTGCCCTTTCCTTTTCCAGCTCATTTAACAGATGAGGAAATTTAGGCAAACAGGTTAAATGACTTGCCCAGAGAGTCACATAGCTAGGAAGTGTCTGAGGCTAGATTTGAACTTGGGAAGACTTTCTGACAGTCTTTCTTACTCCAAGTCTGGCATTCTATGGACTATACCACCTACTTGTCCCTTCTAATCATAAGCTATTAGAATGGGAAAAAAAATTCCCCTAGAAATTCTTCTGTATCTCTTCATTGAAAAGTAATTCCCCAATTCATCATAAATTTCCTTGATATTCTGCCTTAAGTTTTCCTTGTTGAATTTTTCTCTGAGCTTGTCTTAAGTCCCTAGATTTCTAGTTAAATTATTTTTGAATTTTGTAATAATCCCCTCCAGTGCCCATCCCTCATAAGCTAGAGGAAGTACCCACATCTGGTTTGTTTTTAGTTTTAGTTTAGTTGTGGGTATGTGTATGTATGTGTATGTGTGGTAGAAAAATAAAGGTGCTTTGAATTATTGCTAATAATAATGGCACTAATAATTTGTTTTTATATGGGACTTGACAGTTTACAGTTTGTTTATATACATTTGATCCTCTTTCATCAGATACAGTTCAAGATTTTGAAAGCTAATTATAATGTATTTTTATTTTTATTTTATTTATTTTAAAAATCTTTATCTTCCATATTAGAATCAGCATTGTGTATTGGTTCCAAGGCAGAAGAATAGGAAGGGCTAGGCAATGGGGGTTAAGTAACTTGCCCAGCATCACACAGCTAAGAAGTATCTAAAGCTAGGTTGGAACCCAGGACTATCCTTTTCCAGGTCTCACTCTCTAGTCATTGAGCCCCCTAGCTGCTTCCTAATCCTATTTTTTTTCTTTTTTCTTTTTTCTTTTTTTTAAATTTTAAACCCTTAACTTCTGCGTATTGACTTATAGGTGAAAGAGTGGTAAGGGTAGGCAATGGGGGTCAAGTGACTTGCCCAGGGTCACACAGCTGGGAAGTGTCTGAGGCCGGATTTGAACCTAGGACCTCCCGTCTCTAGGCCTGGCTCTCAATCCACTGAGCTACCCAGCTGCCCCTCCTACAACCTATTTTTAAATGAACATCTGAAAAATCACAAAAAGTAGTGCTCTTTTCTCTGTTCTTTCCCCAAGAAATAACACTATTGTTACTGTTACCTATATCAATCTTCAAAAGCATATATTTCCTCATATTAGTGTTTTGAAGCTCCTTCTCTCTCTCAATCTCTTTCAATCTCTCTCTCTCTCTCTCTTTCTCTCTCTCTCTCTCTCTCTCTCTCTATCTCACCTATGATTTCACTGGTATCAGGAATTCTCAATAAAGAAACTCCCTCTACCAAAGTCTTTGTTTCTTTGGGCACTGAAATATTAAGAGGACTTGTCAAAAGTCAAACAACCACTGTGTTCTAGAAGGGAGACAAACACAAATCTTTCCATAAGACTCCCAAACCAGTTCTTCACCTCTATCCTCAATTCTAAGTTGTTTTTCTTATACTCTGACTTCTTAAATGAGGCAATTTCTGTGAAATCTCTTGTCCTGACTATACTATTTTATAGAGGATGATAATTTTTGTTTTTGTTTAGTTGTTTTTCAGTTGTGTCCAACTCTTTGTGACTCCATTTGAAGTTTTCTTGGCAACGGTACTGGAATGGTTTGCCATTTTTTTCTCTAGCTCATTTGACAGATGAGGAAAGTGATTCAAACAAGGTTAAATGACTTGCCTGGAGTCACACAGCTACTAAGAGCCTGAAGTTGGTTTTGAATTCAGGTCTTCCTGACTCTAGCCCAAGAGTTCTATTATTGAGTCACTTAGCTGTCCAGAGGTGATGATAAAAGAGATCCAGCAAAGTCAAATGCTTTCCCCAAAGTTATTTGGATAATAAGTGGTGAAGTCATGATTTGAACCCATGTCCATCTGACTCCAAATCTAGCCCCTACACCTTGCTATAAATCTTTCATCAAGAGATCTCACTCTCTGAATCAGAAACAATGGTTGTGGTTGCTCTCTCTCTACATTCTCTATATTTTTCATATCTTTTTTTTCTGATATGGGTCTCAAATAATAATGATTGGAAGTAGGAACAAGTACTAAGGATACATCATAAAATAGAATTCTTACAAAATATTACAGTACCAGGCTTACCTTTTTTAACCTGTGAGTTGCAGGGCAGGCTCATTTTTAGCTTGTGGTTCCCTGTGACACCAGCACACTTTACTTCACCCCCCAAATCCCAATCCACATTCTTCTTTCCACCAGTTGGGAGAGAGAATCTCTAAGGTCGTTTTTAGTTCTAAATATACAGTATTCATTTAGTCTGGAAAAAAGAAAGTTAAATAAGAACTTAATGAATTTCAAACATAGCAGGACCTCATTTTACATGTCTAAAATAGTTCAGTGTTCATAAACACTTCTTATGCGAAATACCTATGCACTTTATAGCTTTTCTTTCTTAGGTCTATTAGAACTACCAGCATCACTACTATTGTACTTTGGAGCCATTATTTGTAACTAAATAGCATTAATGAAATAAAGAGAAGCACTGCTCTGAGGTGGCCTTGACTTTTTGTAATAAGAGAGAACTACAAAGACTGATTTGAGAGCTAATTGGTGCAAAACGATGGAATGACTAACACTAACTATTCTCAGAGGGAGAATGAGTGTGATTGGACGAATTGCTGTGAGAATTTACATCACTTGGGAAAATAGTGGGGATTTAGCACATAATTTAAAATTTTATTTTGTGTATTTTTCTGCCTTTTTTTTATACCTGGATTCACATTGTTGATTTTGCATAAAATGAGATCCTACTATATATACAAAGAAATATTTTGTGATCAATGAGGACCCATGATTAGTTTAAATCCAGGGATGGGAATAAGCTTAAAATACATCATATGGCACATAGTAAGACCTTAAGAAAATATTCCTGACTTTAAGTATTTACAATAGAAGTTTTAGAGATTCTTTCTCTGGGGCCAAGGATGAGGCAAATGATGTCTCAAACTCCTTTGAGTTCTTTAATCCTGTTATTTTTAACTATTGTCAGTCTAGATCTCTAAATTCTAGGTGGATTTATTCCTTTTGCCTTTTTTTTTTACCATTGGACCTAGTATCTTGTTAAGTAAATAGATGCCTACAAGTTTTTTGTGATGTTTCTAGGGAAATGGTCCTTACTCCTAGAATCCTGGATCCAAGATTCATGTCCTAGATTTGTGGAATGTTAGGGCTTTGAGAGATGTGAGAAAGAATTTTACAGATAAGGACACTGAGGCACAGAGAGGTTATGGTTATCTCATGATAATATTGGGGTTTAAATCTTCTTCCTAGCATTCATAGCATTGCATAGGTCTGCATGCATACATAGCCTGTTAGAGTTAGAAGGAGCAATGCAAATCATCTAGTCCAACCTTGATCATACCCCTAAGAGATATTAGACCAGTCTGAACACTTGTGGTATTCGTTACTTCACAAGACAGTCCATTATATTGTAGAACACTTCTAATTATTAGCAAGTTTTTCCCTTGTATTATAGTCACTCTGCCACCTCTGATTCTAGTTTTGTCCTCCAGTATTGTTCAGAAAGCCTACCCTTTTTTGGTATATATTCATAGATATATGTGTGTGCATAATATGTATAATAATAGCCCTTTTGATATTTGAAGATACAGATCATGTCTTTACTCAATCTTCTCTTCATTAGGTTAAGGAAGCGTCACTTCTTTTTTCACTCTTCAAGTTCTTTCAGCCAGATCTTTTATGGAGAAGTTTTAAATAGCCTCACCATCTTAGCTGTTCTTCTTTGGATATAGACCACCTTCTCAATGTCCCATTAAAACATCACTCCTAGTGTGAAGACTTCATTTTAGATGTAGCTAGGGTCTCCTGAAAGGGTGCCTATAATTTGTAGCAGAGGTAGACCTCAGAGAAAAAGAAAGGACTCAAAAGATCCTTTTTCTTAAACCCTCACTTTATGTCATAGTAACAACTCTAAGACAGAAGGGCAAGGGCTAGGCAAAAGAAATTAAATGATTTGCCCTGAGTCACACAGCTAGAAGTTGTCAGAATTGAATCCAGATCCTTCTAACTCTAGGCTTGGTGCTTTTATTCACTGTGCCATTCAGCTGCCCCAGAAGATGTTTTTAAGAATGAAAGCATCACTGACTTTTTGATAGTCATCTCTGCCCAAGTGATATATATATATATATGTGTGTTTATATATATATATATGTATATATTTAACTTTAAGATTTCTCGCAGCTATAATACAGTCTAATTGAAACTCTCTTCAGGAACACATACAATATAGGAGAATTTAAAAACAGACATGTAGGAAATGCTTTCCCTCCCCACCCCCACTCCCACCACACCAAGCTCTGCTGCCACACAAAGACCCTGCCTAGCTTCCTGGTCCTCTTGTGTTCCTTCCAAACAGTACAGCCCTTAAGCCATTCCTGAAGCCTAGATGAATATGTCCAAGGTAGGCTGTCTGCAAACTCAGAGGCAGAGAAAGCCTGGTGTCTTGTCAGGATTATTGGCAAAGGATGCTGCCTGCCTGTCCCCCATGTCAATTTCTCTGACTTGTCGATTGTGCTAACACAAGACAGAAGTACAGTACCTACCTTGTTCTATACTTCTAGTAATAAAGCCTATATTTGCATTAACATTTTTGGCAGTAAGTCACCCTCTTGGCTTATGTTGAATTTGCAATCAAGAAATCTGGTCCCAGGACTCAGTTATATGATTTACTGTTCAATCAGACCACCACCATCCCATATTTAGGGAGTTGATTCTGTGAAAACAAGTGTTAGATTTTGCATTTATCCTTATTAAACTTCATCATGTGACATTTGTTATTTGGAAGGACTATTAGAGTCATTCCAGGTATACAATGATTCATTAATCATACTTTATATGTTATGGTTTTTAAAACAGTTCTTAACTCACTTGACCATACTGTTATCCAACTCTCATTTCCATAAAGATATATTGCCAGACTATTAAATCACATGCTATAATCAAGATACACACTATCTGTGGCATTTCTCTGCTCCCCTAATGCAGTAATAAAATCAGGAAAGAAAATAGATTAAATTTGGTACAATTTGTTCTTGTAAAGCTATTATAGCATCTAGTCATCATTTTTTAATTGAACATTTTATTATTGTTCAAAGGAGAGAAAGCACTAAGCAATAGGTGATTGTATGACTTCACTAAAAAAATCATTATCAATTATGTCATGATTTCACAAAAGTATGGTTCTGGACCTGGAGTTAGTAAGACTCATCTTCCCAAGTTCATATTTGGCCTCAGACACTTATTCATTGTGACAGCCTGGGCAAATCACTTAACTTCATTTGCCTAGCCCTAGCCCTTCTGTTTTAGACTCATTATTAAGACAGAAAGTGAGAATTTAAAAATAAGTAAGTAAATGTTTGTTTCTTCTCTTCCTTCCTTTTTAGGATAAAAGTAAGGAAGAGCCATCTAAAAATCAAACAATGATTGGCTACCACAAATCTCAAATGTTTGGGAATCTCTACCCTGCCTGACCAGAGAGAAGGCCTTAGAATTTAGGCTGGCAGAGGCCAGCTGATATCAGCCATGCCAGGTATAAAGCTATGGTGTGTGGGAAAGGCTACTCAGTGGGGACTGGTATGAAACGCTCAGTGAAAAAAAAAGGCAAAGGCTGGGTTAGAGATCCAAAGTGCCCAAGGACAATGTATATGGGGCATAGGGATCAGAACTATGGGAGCAGGGGAAGAATCAGGGCCAAACTGGGGATCCTGCTGATATGAAAGGGGTGTGAGTATTAAAGGCAGTGGTAGTTGTAAATGATGAGTTCATAAAATAAATTAAAAGAATCAGTTGGCTTGGTTTGTATATCCCCATATCTAAGTCATTACTATTAACCTCAAGTTCCTGGTTTTTTTTCCCCATCAAACATTCCCACTGAAGTTTATATATATTTTTATAGACATTGATTCCCATTTGAAGACAGCTTGTTAAATTGAGCAGATTACTAGTAGTTATAAATGTCTTGTGAAAAGTCTCTGCAACTACAGTCTAACAGATGGCATAGGACTGGCACTCACAGTTACACTGGCTCATTGAAATCATCCCCACAGCAAGGTAATCAAAGAGGGTACTACCTGGGTTCAAAATACACCATTAATACTTACTACCTGGGTGACAAGTCATTTGACTTTTCCAGGGGCTCAACTTCCTTATTGGTAAAATGAAGGGGCTGGTCAAGATTACCTCTGAATCTACATTTCATAAAATGTTTAAAAGTTCATTCCCAGCCTGGTGGTCAGGCATAGAAGTCATTCATGTTACAGTGACCATTACTGAGTTTTATTTCCTTCTGTATGTATTCAGAATTCATCAAAATGCTGAGATCAACCTTTAAATTCTCAAAACTTTCCTATTCATTAAAATTTTTGGTTTCCTGTTAATCATAATATAAAATATAAAAATAACAGTTGACTCTGCAAAGTGATTTATATACATTATACCACTTGAATCTCCTATCTGCGAAGTAGGTATTATTGTCCTTGTTTTGCAGAAAAAGAAACTGAGTCTCAGGTCAGCCAAATGATTTTTGCCCAGGGTCACAGTGTCATGGATAGAATTTGAACCCAGGTAATCCTGACTCCAAGTCCAATGATCTGAGGAAAATAGAATTCACATTTATTCCCAAAGCTTTATCTCATGGGGAAATGATATATGACTAGGGACTTGCCTCAGAGTCAAGATGACCTGACCTGGGTTCAAATTCTGCCTTTTGCTGTGTGATCCTGGGCAAGTCATAACCTCTCATCCCACCTTCCCCCTTTTAAGAATTCAAAAGGAAGAGAAGATACCTATTTATATTGGCAGGAAAAGTTCTTCACTGGAATTTCTCTATACAATCTAGCACCCTTTCCCTCTTTGGGGAAAAAAATTAATCTATCTAATCATTCAAAATTTTTTTTCTCTCTTCAGAATTCATCCATAAGTTCCCCCACCCAGCCCTTAGAACTTAGAAGTTTCACTGAGCCAGCTCCCCCCAAAAGATGAATCTATAAGGAAGGAAATTGTATTAAAATCTTAGAGCTATAGGTTAAATGGGGTTTGTAGCTTTTATAATAAATGCACTCTCTGGGCTTCCCCCTCCAATTTGTGCAAACAAGTTATTTTAAAGTCTTTAAACATCCTATACTCATGAATATTGTCTTTAAAAAATGCCACATCTTTCCTAGATTGCATTACAACACCATGGGGCTAGACCTCAGCACTTTGCCATCAGGCATGATCCCTTCATAGACACAGAAACCTCAGATGCTCTACTAATCCTTATCTCAAAAACCAGGTTTTGGGATAGCAGGCACTATGGGTTCCAACTTCAAGTTGAGGAGGGGAGTAGACAGACTTGAGGAAGTTCCTCATGAGACTCCATAACTTGAAGTCTTGCTGGGATGATGACCAAGGCTATTCAACTACTTTTAATCACGCTACCTTAACCTTCTATTGAATTCTTCTCTCTATAAATTTCCTTGTATAAATGGCACATTTTTGGCTCTGGAAAATTTTATCAGAGAACTTGTGATTCCTTATCTTTTTTTAACATCTCTGAGCCCCCAACCAGAGATATCATCTGACAAAACAACTCAGTGTTGGATCTATCTCTACCTCTTCTCTGAGGAGATTCCAGCTGAATTTCCAGTAAGGATACCCCTCCTTGAAAAGATTTATGGTTGTAACAGCAGTATTGTAGGATGATCAACTGTGAAAGACTTAGCTACTTCTCAGCAATACAATGATCCAGGATAATTATGAAGAACTTATGACAAAGAATGTTATCTACTCCAGAGAAAGAATTGTTGGAGTCAGATGCAGGTCAAAGCATATTTTTTCACTTTAGGTTATTTGGGTTTTTATTGGGGGTTTTGATTTTATGTGAGTATTTTCTTACAACAATGAACAATATGGAAATAGGTTTTGCATGATAATACATGTAATAACCCAGTTCAAATTGCTTACTTTCTTAAGGAAGGCAGAGGGAAGGAGACAATTTGGATTGTATAACTTCAGAAAACTCTTGTGGAAAACTGTTATTACAGGTAATTGGTAAAATAAAATATCTTTAAAAATAAAAAAGACTATGGTTTATGCTGTTTATAAAGACAAAGTTGACATTTAAAACAAAAGAAGATAAGCGGACTTTCATCTTGTTTAGAAGAAAAGGATTCTGATGGGAATCCAAGAAGAGAAAGGAAATAGAGAATAATCTTCTTGAAGTCTGTGGGTCAGGGGGATTTCAGCAACAATGCATCTGTTCCAACATTCCTTGGGTCCAAATGACCAACTTAGCCTCACTCTTGGAGTGTCCCTACCTTACAAGGTAATGTCCTTGAGGGAAGGGACTGTCTTGCTTGCTTGTGTTTGTAAGCCCAGACACAGTGCTTGGAGCTAATAAGCACTAAATCAATATTTTATCACTCATTCATTTTTTTTAAACCTTTTAACTTCGGTGTATTGTCTCATAGGTGGAAGAGTGGTAAGGGTGGGCAATGGGGGTCAAGTGACTTGCCCAGGGTCACACAGCTGGGAAGTGGCTGAGGCCGGGTTTGAACTTAGGACCTCCTGTCTCTAGGCCTGACTCTCACTCCACTGAGCTACCCAGCTGCCCCCTACTCATTCATTTTTAAAGGGGTTACTTCACACTGACTGTAACTTGACAGTTAAAAATCTAATTACTGGTTTCTTTTTCTGTGATTAGGCCTGAGGTTTTCAAGAAATAATTCCCTTTATTACATATATATTAATAATATGAAATATTATATAATATTTTTAAAGCTTTAAAATATCTTTTTGAAATGGTCAGAAAGTTTTTACTCCATCACAACAATCTTAGAGACCCAATCTTACTGCATGATGCTCTTTCACCCGTTTTTGTGATGCCACCTGCTGCTGTAACCTCCTACCTAAAAGTCCAGGAGAAGTTTTAGAACTTCTGCCCTGTGGTGAAACTTCACTATATCTAGCTGGGTCCAAGTGTTTCAGCATGGTCCCTTTCTTATCCTGCTGATGCGGGAGGGGCAGTCCAAACGCTTTTCTCCACTCCTTTTCCACCTCTTGCCCACAGAAACATAATTAACTTGGCACTATCATTGTTTCTGGAAAGGGCATGTTTATTGACTGATCTATGTCTCCATTTACTGTCTCTTGAGAATTCTCAGACTAAAATTTTCTTTCTGTAGCACCAATCCTCTATAGGTATTATCTCTAGTATTAGAATGCAAGATCCTTGAAGGCAGGGACTTTCTTTCTTTGGCATTTGCAACCCCAGTACTTGGCACAATACCTTACAAACAATAAGTGCTTAATTCATTCACCATCTATGAGAGTCATGGCAAGGTCTCCCTCAGCTACCCTAGTGGCTCCAAGGGACCCAAGAATTTTTCAGGGAAATAGGATAGCACCAATATTCTTCTCCAACTTTTTCCAGATTGGAACCTAGCAATTAAATATATGGGATTCTTCTAACCACAAAAAGGGTGGATGCTGGGTGGGTGGGGGTTTCCTCACATAACATACAAAGCCAACAGTGTACTTGGATAGGGTGTGAATGATGCAAGCTGTACCAGGGTATGGACCCATTCCAAAATGGGGAAACATCTGCTACTGCTATGATCACTGATTCCCTAAGTGCCAATGCTTCTGCTGCCTGCAATAGGATTAGCAAAGTACTCAATAAATTTATATTAGATGGAATTACTTCAGAAGCCCAGAAGCAACTGGAGATCTGGGTAGGGAAGATGGTCATAGAACAGAAAGCATAAGGCTCTGGAGAGTGATCTTTTGTTCTTTTTCTTTTTGAGTTCCTCACTTCTAGTCCTAGCTCTAAAATTCGTTTGGTCCTGAACAAAATCCTTCACTGTCTAGCTTCAGTGTCTTCCTCTGGAAAATGAGCATAATAATATGCTACCCTCTCCATAATGTTGTTGCAAGGGAAATGCTTTATAAACCTCCAAGGGCTCTGTTGTCATTATTTCAGATCTGTCGATCAATCACAATTCAATTACAAAGTTATTTATTAGGCTCCTAATTTTACTACCTCACCCTACTAGATTATAAACTCTTTGAGAAGAGCTTTTTAAAGCCTTTCTCTTCCAGATGCCTTGCATGCAGTAAGCACTTAATAAATAGTTTTTTAATTGAATCGACCACTTAGTCTTCTTCTCAAGTAGGACCTTTGTATGGGGGTGGGTGGGTGGATCAGTTCCTTCCTAGGAGTCACAAAATTATTACTAATTCTTCTTAGTGATGCAAGTTTGCCTCTATTTTGAAACATATAACATGGTAGCAAATATGCAACTTAGGACAAATTTTCAACTAGTATCGGTTCTTTATTGGATAAGTTTGCTGGTTTGTGTGATCTGAAAAAAAAAAGACTCCAATATACCTTAACAGCTCCTGAAGCTGTTCGAATCAGTTCAGTTTTTGGCTAGAGCGTTATGCCTCAATCCTAGAAAAGTGACCCGAGTTTAGGTAGATAGTTTCTGCAAGGTCCTGGGGATTTCTCCCAGTAGGTGCTATCGATGATTACTTTCTGGCCTATTTAGCCCACAATCAGGGCCAATCAAATGGGGAATGATCGAGATAATTGGACATTCTTGTTAAAAGCCTTTTCTAAAATTACCATTTACATTTTTAATTTATACAATAACAGCACCCATTTGGCCTAGAGGGTTCTGGGGCATTCACCTTCTCCCTCTCCCACTAAGGGATCCCTAGCTTTGGACCCACATTTTTGCATTGATTTCAGTACAGGAAGGATCTTGGCTCCTGAAGAAAAGTACTTTGCCCTTCTGTTTGAGAATTGACCCTAAAACATAAAGTAAGATTTTAAAAAAAAAATCAACTTGGAACCAACATTTAATCTAATTATGCAAATTAGAGGCACCTTACTTACATTTGAAATATAGATAAGCATATTAAGAACTTCAGTAAAAACAAAAAAAAATGCATTGTCTGAAGTTGAAGTCTTGAAGTGGCTATAGTAGTGGCTAGGAGGCTAACCCTAAGAATAAGGGTTTCTTATTCTCTACCGTTGGGTACAGTATTCCCATGATAGTGGTCATTCAGAAAGTTGGTGAAAACATTCATTGTGCTAGGGATTTCAATACCATTCTGCTAAACTAATTTAATCCTCACATGAAGTCATATTTCAGAATCAGAAGGCTAATGATTTAACAGTTTGACGAACTGGGAAGGGGGTTATGATTTTAGTAAAACAGAAAATACTCCCTCTTTACTTTTGTCTAGTCTAGCCATTTGAGATTAGAACTAGGCTGGGATGGGTACCTGTTGTAGCATCCCATTTCTCTACTCTTTAGAAATTTAATGATTCACCTTTAAGTTCCTATCCTTACTGCCATGCAGCAGGTGTTTAGTGGGAACTTGTTAGCCCTTCTTGCAGGTCTACGCTTTGTAACCTGTAATTTGGTGGGGACAAATTAGGGATTGAAGGGGATACAGAGACAATCAAGAAATCCTTGTTTTCAAGGATTTCTTACTGTCCACTGCAGGAGAAGTGAAGCTTGCCTAAGAAATTACAATACCAATTAGAGAATGTAAAATTTCCTGGGAAATACAAATGAAATACTCTGAGAATTCACCAGAAAAAAAAGGGATATAAAGGAAGAGGGAGGACCTAGGAAAGGACTCACTTACAAATGAAAATATACCAAACTTGATTTGTCCTTAGGACCCTTACTTTAGATAAATTTAAAATTCTACTTGTAATATCGAATCATACACTTTCCATTGATTTGGAATTGAAAGAACTAGTTTTAGTGAGAATTAGATGATATCTTCTTTTTATCTTATTTCTAATCTGATTGTGGGAGGAAAATCACTGCCTTCATAATTTTATTCATCTATATTTTAAACTGTACTCCAGTTCTGATCGAAGATTTTTCTAATGGGATCTGGAATTTGTATTCAAAAGGATCTTGATGGCCAGGAGTTTTTATTTCTGAATTATACAGGAAAACTACCTTTTGTTAAGATTAGCAATTAATTTCATTTTTCTAAACTAAGACACTATTTATTTATTTATTTGTTTGTTTATTTATTTATTTGTTTATTTGTTCGTTTATTCATTCATTCATTTATTTATTCATTCATTCATTCATTTATTTATTTATTTTTCCCCTGTGAAAATAAGATAGGCACTTGATCTTTATTTATTTGCCTTCTGGGGGAATTTCATTTAATTAATTAATTTAGGGTATTTTCCCATGGTTACAAGATTCATGTTCTTTCCCTGCCCTTCTCCTCCCCACCCCCACTCTTCAGCCGATGTGCAATTCCACTGGGTTTTACATGTTTCACCGATCAAGACCTATTTCCATATTATTGATATTTGCACCAGAGTGATCATTTAGAGTCTACATCTCCAATCGTATCCCCATCAAACCATGTGATCAAGCAGTTGTTTTTCTTCTGTGTTTCTGCTCTCACAGTTCTTTCTCTGGATGTGGATAGCATTTTTTCTCATAAGTCCCTCAGAATTGTCCTGGATCATTGCATTGCTGCTAGTACAGAAGTCCATTACATTCGATTTTACCACAGTATATCAGTCTCTGTGTACAATGTTCTCCTGGTTCTGCTCCTTCCACTCTGCATCCTGGAGGTCTTTCCGGTTCACATGTTTCATTATTCCTTTCAGCACAGTAGTATTCCATCACCAACAGATACCACAATTTGTTCAACCATTCCCCAATCAGAGGACACTCCCCCATTTTCCAATTTTTTTGCTACCACAAAGAGCGCAGCTATAAATATTTTTGTACATGTCTTTTTCCTTATGACCTCTTTGGGGTATAAGCCTAGCAGTGGCATGACTGGGTTAAAGGATAGGCAGTTATTTAATGCCCTTTGGGCAGAGTTCCAAATTGCTATCCAGAATGGTTGGATCAATTCACAACTCTACCAGCAGTGTATTAGTGTCCTAATTTTGCCACAACCCTCCAACATTTATTACTTTCCTTTGCTGTAAGACACTCTTTAATCTTTGTCATCCTTTTGTGTCATCATCCAAAAAAAAAAGAGACACAAGACAATACAATAAAAGGCCTTCAGTAGCTGATCTTTTAAATTAATAATTGTTAATAACTATTAATTGTAACTCTTGTCAATGAGTCATTTTTAGTGTAGATTTAGAAGCTAGATAACATTTCTGAGAGACCTGGTCATTCATTCAACAAACATTAAAGGCCTATTCTAACAAAGCAATGAAAACCCTCTTCATGCTTAGAATCTCTATGTGCCATGATGAAATTTTTACTCTTTCTAGTTTATAGAGTAGATGATAACCTCATTTGAATTGAAAAAGCAAATAAAGTATTCAGTAACTTAAATTTGACCACAGTGGAAATAAAGTGACTTGGATGAAAAAAGAAGGGGGAAAGTAGATACTTAAACCATAAGAACAGGAGACATTTTTTGAGACTTGAACGGGTATTTCTCTTTTGCCTCCAGATTGCCCTGGCTAAATAGCTTAGCCTAGGTCAAGTTCTTCTGGCAAGCCAGGGCAGAGGTGATGTTCTTTCCTCTATAAGTGTCTGTCTTCTCCAAAAACATGACGGTAGTTGTAGTGGGTATCTCCTTCCCATAGTGAAGCTTGGCACCCACTGAGGGTCTTGGGGTTCCTGTAGCAACTCAAGGGTTGCTTTCTAGGTTAGAAACATCTAGCTCAAAATTACTATCCAGGGAGCTATGCTCAAGAATAGAAACATAAAATGGAAAAGGCAACTTGGAGCCTGAAGCCCAAGCATAAATGTGCTTAGACAATGCATGTGTTCAAAGCCACTGTAAATGCCAGGTACTCTTCTCCTACACTTCTTGGGAAAACAGAGAAAGGCAGTTACATGTTTCATATTGCAGAGAGAGGAAAGAAGAGAAAGAATCAAAGAATAGAGTCATTCCTGTGAAGATCTACCAAATGGGAATCTCTTCTTTTTTTTTTTTAAACACTTAAGTTTTGTGTATTGGCTCCTAGGTGGAAGAGTGGTAAGGGTGGGCAATGGGGGTCAAGTGACTTGCCCAGGGTCACAAAGCTAGGAAGTGTCTGAGGCTGGATTTGAACCTAGAACCTCCCGTCTCTAGGCCTGGCTCTCAATCCACTGAGCTACCCAGGTGCCCCCCAAGGGAATCTCTTCTTGATTCATTGGCCAGGCTTCACTGATGTCATTTGGCCACAGTTATTTCTTTCCCTCCCTGTAGCCATGGGGCTGAGCAATTAATGTGCCATCACTAAACCCCAAATCTTTCAGCACTGAGGCAGGATAGGCCAGGGCCACTTGAAGGAGCTCAGCTCCAAGGACAGGACACGTGACACTAGAAAGATACTAACTCTAGGACTGATGAGGGGCATGGAAGGATCATACCCATTACGTTTAAAATCTAAAGTTTGAACTGGAAGAGTCGTGAATACAGAAAACAATGTCTCATCATACACCATAGAAAAAGGTGTGTCCAAATAGGCAAGTTTTGCCCCCTGCTTTGGAGAATTTTGATGAACCATTGAGAGAAGGTGATTCCCAATTTTAGTCCCTTGCAAAGATTCTGGCCTATTACTGGCTTTCCATTCCTCAAAAAAACCTGAAAATACCAACTACTTACTTGGAAATGTATGGGTCAGGCTTGTCCTGGGAAGGTCTTTGCAAGACCAAGAATGATCATTCTGTTTCCTCTCTACTAAAGCCAATCGTGTATTGAGCCATGGGCCAAGTTTTGTGTTTTCCACCTCACCTCTGGAACTGAGTTTGCCTGTCACATATCTCATCAGAGGGCCATAAACCAGGCTTACAAATGTCAGGATTACAGCTTCTTGGAAAATGGAAAAGAAGCCCGCTAACCTTTCAGAACATCAGGGAAATTCCCGGCCTGGGGAGAACCAACCTCTCCTCCATTTACTATTAGTTACTCAGGCACAGGATAATGAATTACTACTCTTTCATAACAAGTTGGCCAGAGCCCCCATTATGAAAGGAGATAAATTATGCCATGAATTTCTTCACTATTAAGGATATGCTTTGAGTGAAAGGTTTTCAATAATTGCATCCTGTGTTCAGGATGAAAAAGACAAACTCATTAACTGCAATCAGAATACTTGTTCAAATTTTCTACTTGATTCTTTTAAAAAAAAAAGAAAGATTTCTTTACTCACTGTGATTCCTCCCTCCCCCATTCCTCACCTTGTATTCTGTTTCTCTTCATTGTTCCTAGGTGCTTTTATGTATTTTTTAGAAGTGGGAAGGAGACACTGTAAAAAAGCAGAGAGAATAAATTGGATCATAGTCAAGCTGCATGATGAACCAAGAAAACAAACTCAAAAAAATAAACAAACTCCTTCTACAAGAGTTTTTAGAAAAGATTCATAAAGTTGGAGGAGGCCATATCAAATTTCAGAAGCTACCATTGCATGAGCCACAGATCCAAAAGGCCTTTCCTATTCACACACAACAAAAAAATATAACATAGGGGTAAAAAGTAGTGACTCTAGAATCAAAGGAACTGGGTTCAGATCTTGCCTCTACTATTTTTAACTGTGCTCTTGGGCAAATTAGTTAACTTTTCTGCCCCTCAGTTTCTTTCCTTGTACAATGAGAAAGAAGGACTAGATTATTTTTTGAGGTCTCTTTCAATCTAAATCAATGATTGTTGTTTGTGGCTCAGTCATTTTTCAGTTTTGTCCAATTCTTTGTGACCCTGTTGGAATTTTCTTTTCAAAGATATTGGAATGGTTTGCCATATCCTTCTGCTATTCATTTGACAGATGAGGAACCTGAGCAAACAGGGTTAAGTGACTGGCCAAGGCAGGGTCACACAGCTAGTAAGTGTTTGATGCCAGATTTGAACACAGGGAGATGGCTTCCTGATTCCAAGACCTATGCTCTATCCACTGCACCCTCTAGCTACAAATCTATAATAGGTTATTTATTTATTTAGCCTGAATACTAAGGCTCCACTAAAGACAATTCTAATTTATTTCATTTTATATCTCTGAAGGAAAAGTCCCTTTAAATATGTTTACTAATGCATTTCCCTCTCCTTTCATACCTCCTTCCAGTATTCCATTTGGATTAATAGCCTCTATTGTGTGTGAGCTATCTTTTTGACTTTCTCTAGTATGGAAGGTTAAAATACTGTCTCTATTCCAAGAAGGGCAACTGAAGAAATAACAGACCATGCTTGAAACCCTATGACTCAGATCCTATAGATATCAAAGACAAAGAAAAAGAATATTTATAGCAGGGCTTTTTGAGGTAGAAAAGAGTGGGAAGAAAAATAATTACTCATGGAATGGGAATGGCCAAACAATTTGGGAATGAAATGGAATATTATTCTTCATATACTATGGATATGAAGAATTCAGAAAAACTTGGGAAGATGTATACAATTTGATTCAGAGTGAAATTAGCAACTGACCAATCAATAAGTAAACCTTTAGTGCTTACTATGTGCCATGTGCTGGACTAAGGGAATGGGATTCAAAGACAAAAAAGATATATTCCTGTCCTCCCCAAACTGATGTTTAATGGGGGAGATATCATGTATATACATGATATGGGAGAGATAAACAAGGGTGTCAAGGTGAAGGGGGTGGAGAGTTAGATCAGAAAAAGTCTCAGGCAAATAGATGGTGACTTTTAATCTGATTCCTGAAGGAAACCAGGAATTCCAAAAGGCTTTTGAGTCAAGAAGGGGGATCATTACAGGATTGGGTACAACCAGTAAAAAATCTAGAGAATAATGGATGATAGAGTTCTGTGAATGATGAATCAGTATGGCTGAATCATAGAATACATTAGGGGGAGGAAGGTGTAAGATGACTAAAAAGACATAAGAAGAAAGGCTACGAAAAGCTTAAAATTTCAAGCAGAGAAGCTTCTGTTTGATGCTAGAAGAAAGAGGGAGCTACTAAAGTTGATTGTGTAGGGGAATGGCATGATCAGGTTTATGCCTCATTTTAGCAGCTATTTGGACAATGGGTTTGGGATGGAAATATAGGCTTAAAGAAGTGCGATCAAATAGGAGATTATTACAGGTCCCAGCGGAGATATGGGTTTGAGCTAAAGTGGTGAAGGTGTGAGCAGAACAAATGATGCAAGAGACATGGTGGAAATAAGAACAAGAATATCTGGCAACTAATTAGATAGGTGGGCTGTGAGAAAGATGACTTGAAGATGACATAGATATAACGAACCCAGATGATTGGAAGCAATAATAAATAATAATAAATTTGTTAGAAATTGGGCTGTTTATGAGGAAAGTCAATGAATTCTGCTTTGGATGTAGGATATCTAGTTCTAAAAGTCTAATAGGCAGTTAATGATGCAGGATTGGCAGTTAAGAGAGAGACTAGGACTGGATATATTGATCTAGGAACTACCTGCACAAAGATGGTCATTAAATCCATAGGTGCTAATGAGGTCACCAAATATAGAGTAAAGAGAAAAAAGAGAAAAGTGCCCAAGACAGAATATGGAGTTTACCCCATATTAATATTAATAGGTGTGACACAGATGAAGATCCAACAATGGTGACTAAGAAGTAGGGAATCAGACAGATCGAAGGAGAATGAAGCAAGCATAGGGTAAAGAAATCAAGAAAGGGGATAATCTCCAAGAGGAAAGGATGGTAAAAAGTACGAAATTCTGCACAGAGAATGAACAATCTGAAATTATACTTAAAAAATCATAAACTATGTATACCTTTTGACCTGGTAATACCATTATTGGGGTTTTCCCTAAGTTGATCAAGAAAAAAGGAAAAGAATCTATGTTTCTAAAATATTGATAGCACTCTTTTCTGTTGTATCAAACATCTGGAAACTGGGACTTCCAGGTTAAGATGGTGGCAGAGTAGAGGCAGGGCAACTTTATCTCCTTACAAAAAGATATAGCATACCTCCAGAGGACAAGAAAACAAAATCCAGATGAAAGAAGGGACTCCATAATAGGGCGCAGTATTGAAGGTACCTGGGATTTGGGTACTTCCATGCTATAAGGGGGGAAAATAGCTCCCATCAAAATGTGAGAGGATCACCCCTCCACCACCCCAACCACAGTAACAGAGGCAGAGGCTGCGCTCCAGAGTTAGAGCCAGTGGGGGCACAAAATCTAGCTCCTTGGCAGCTAACTGGCACCACTAGGAGCTTGCCCCTGAGAGCAGCAAGACCTGAAACCCCAGGTGGCTGGAAAACTCTGACCTTGGACACTGGAGTGGGGCTCAGAGAGGCAGCAGCAGAACCCAGGATGCTCAGACTCAGGGGAAAACCCCAGGTAGAGGAGGAAACATGGGGCAAGTTCTGGGCTCTGGGCAGCTGGCTAGGAACACGGGGGCTCGATCCTGAAAATAGCTAGACCATAGACACCAGGAGGGTCCCCAGAGAAACTAGGAGACTCACAAAATAGCCTCAGGCAAAAACTGCTCCCTAATTCCATACAAAGAGAACCAGATTGCCTTACTCAGACTTCTGGCAGATAAAGCACAATGATGCTATGCAAAGCCCAAGAAATAAACAAGAAGACAAAGAAAAAAACTCTAACACTCGATAACTTCTGCACAGAAAAAACTCAGAAAACAGAGGACAAACAAAGACATCCAAACCTTCCCCCTAAAATGAAAATGGATCACAAGATACTGAAGAGTTCAAATCTGAAATCATGAGAAAGATGGAAGAGATCTGGTGAGAAAAATAACAGTTTAAAAGGCAGAATTTCACAATTGGAAAGTGAGGCTCAGAAATCAAATGAATTGATAAGCAAATTGAAGACCAGAAATGACTAGCTAGAAGCCTTGAAGAACCAGATAGACCAGATTGAAAAGGAAAACCAAAAGATTTTAGCTGAAAACCATTCTCTAAAGGCTAGAATTGGGCAAGTAGAAGCCAATGATCTCACAAGACAACAAGAATTAATAAAGCAAAGTCAAAAGACTGACAAAATAGAAGGAAACATGAAATATCTCAATGAGAAGTTAATAGACCAAGAAAACAGGTCTAGAAGAGACAATTTGAGAATCATCTGTCTTCCTGAAAAAGCAGAAATTAATAGAAATTTGGACTCCATACTAAAAGAAATTATTCAGCAAAATTGTCCTGATGTTCTACAACAAGAGGGCAATATAGACATTGAAAGGATCCATAGATCACCCTCTACACTAAACCCTGAAAAGACAACCCCCAGGAATATAATAGCCAAATTCAAGAGCTTCCAAGTAAAAGAAAACATTTTACAAGAAGCCAGAAAGAGACAATTCAGATATCAAGGAGCACCAATCAGGATCACACAGGATCTGGCAGCCTCCACACTAAAAGACCTCAAGGCTTGGAATATGATATTCAGAAAGGCAAGAGAACTGGGTCTACAACCAAGGATCACCTACCCATCAAAACTGAATATATACTTCCAGGGGAAAGTATGGACATTCAACAAGGTAGAGATTTCCAAGTATTTGCACAGAAAAGACCAGGACTAAATGGAAGGTTCGATATCCAACCACAAAAACCAAGAGAAACATGAAAAGGTAAATAAGAAACAGAGGGGAAAGAAAGAAATTCTTATTTTTAAATTTGCCTCTTTAAGGGCTTTAATAAGATCAAATTATTTGTATTCCTATATGAAGAAATGTTATGTGTAATTTTCAAAAACTGTATTCACTATTATAGTAATTAGAAGAATTATTCTTCTAGGGAGAGGTTGGAGCACTAAATTGTCTAAGATGAGACAGGATGGGGAAAAATAGGGGGGTGAATAGTAGATGACACCAAGAGAAACTTGAATGAATAAGAAAAATAGGATATTCCATACCAACAAAGAGAGCATGGGAAGGGAAGGGGACCAACACTATTATAAGAAGGAAAGGAAGAGAACATTAAGAGATACTATTTAAACCTTATTCTAAGCAGAATTAATCCTGAGAGGGAAGAGTAGCTATATCCATTGGGATATAGAATTCTATCTAACCCTACTGAGAAAGTCAGAAGGGATTAGCCAAGGGGAGCAGGGGAGTGGAGAGGTCAAAAAAGGGATGAAAGGAGAGGGGGGGCAGGGAATTCATTAGGCCTTAAAAAATAAAAAGAGGGGAATAATAAGGGAGGAAGTAGAAAGGGAAGTAAATCAAGGGAGGGGACAAGGAGGACTGGTCTAAAACAAACCATAGGTTTCAAAGGAAATAGTGTAAGAAGAAGGGGTAGAACTAGGAGAGGATACCAAAACGTTATGGAATACACAAGTGATAATTATAACTCTGAATGTGAATGGGATAAACTCGCCCATGAAACGGAAGGAAATAGCAGAGTGGATTAGAAAACAAAATCCTATCATATGTTGTCTACAAGAAACACATATGAGGCGGGTGGACATACACAGGTTTAAGGTCAAGGGCTGCAGCAAAACCTTTTGGGCTTCAAATGAGGGGAAAAAAGGCAGGAGTGGTGATCATGATTTCTGACAAAGCCAAAGTAAAAATAGATTAAAATATGATTAAGAGAGACAAGGAAGGTAATTACATCCTGATAAAAGGCAGTATAGATAATGAGGAAATAACAATACTCAACATGTATGCACCAAATGGTATAGCATCCAAATTCCTAAAGGAGAAATTGGCAGAGCTCAACAAGAAAATAGATAGTAAAACCACACTAGTGAGAGATCTAAATATTCCTCTTTCAGATCTAGATAAATCAAACCAAAAAATACATAAGAAAGAGATAAGAGAGGTGAATGAAGTCCTAGAAAAATTAGATTTACTAGATATGTGGAGAAAAATAAATAGGGACAAAAAGGAATACACCTTCTTTTCAGCTGCACATGGTACATTCACAAAGATTGACCATGTAATAGGGCATAGAAACATTGCAAACAAATGCAAAAGAGCAGAAATAATAAATGTAACCTTCTCAGATCATAATGCAATAAAAATAATAATTAGTAAGGGTACATGGACAGGCAAACCAAAAACTAAATTAGAAATTAAATAATATGATTCTCCAAAACCAGTTAAAGAAGAAATCATAGAAACAATCAATAATTTCATTGAAGAGAATGACAATGATGAGACATCCTACCAAACTCTGTGGGATGCAGCTGAGGCAGTACTGAGGGGGAATTTTACATCTTTGAGTGCATATATTAACAAATTAGAGAGGGCAAAGATCAATGAACTGGGCATGCAAATTAAAAAACTAGAAAGGGAACAAATTAAAAATCCCCAGCTAAAAACCCAATTAGAGATTACAAAAATTAAAGGGGAAATCAATAAAATTGAAAGTAAAAGAACTATTGAATTAATAAATAAGACTAGAAGCTGGTACTTTGAAAAAACAAACAAAATTGACAAAGTATCGTTCAATCTAATTTAAAAAAGGAATTGTACCCCAAAGAGATCATACAGACTTGCACAAAAATATTTATAGCTGTGCTTTTTGTGGTGGCAAAAAACTGGAAAGCAAGGGTATGCCCTTCAATTGGGGAATGGCTGAACAAATTGTGGTATATGTTGGTGATGGAATACTATTGTGCTCAAAGGAATAATAAACTGGAAGAATTCCATGTGAACTGGAAAGACCTCTAGGAATTGATGCAGAGTGAAAGGAGCAGAGCCAGAAGAACATTGTATACAGAGACTGATACACTGTGGTAAAATCGAATGTAAAGGATGTCCATACTAGCAGCAATGCAATGACCCAGGACAATTCTGAGGAATTTATGGAAAAGACATTCAGAGGAAGAACTACAGGAATGGAAACACAATATATCACTATAAACATCAACAAGAAGATCAACTACAAAGCAAATCATTGTGGGCTGTGATAAACCATCAAGCAATCAGAGTCAGGCCTCTGGCCTGGCTGACCAGTTTCAGGCAGGCTTCAAGATATCAACTGCTTTAGATCTACTGAAGATTTAGTATAAAATCAATATATTAGATAAAGTTTAGGGTTTCATCCTTATTCCCTCTTTCTCATTATCCACCCCAACCTTTCCTTTACCTTATTTGTTATCATTAAATTAGTTGATATAAAGAAACCACTATGGACCTGGTTTATTCTCAGCGTTCTAAAAGGAAGTTTGTCAGTTAGAGATTCACCTGGCAACTATTGAAGGCAACTTCATAATTATTGATCTTCTAGTTTTAATCCAACAAATTGCAGCCAGAAATAGAGCTCAGAGCTTATTATCCTTGAAGTCATTATACAATCTAATTATTAATTGAGGGAAACCAATCACTCCCTCATTAATCAGTGATAGTAGGTGGGAACAAGTGAGCTGCTTATTCCTGCTAGTTGGTTCACTACTTTCAGCTGCAGAGTCATAAAAGCAGTCTCTAAGTAAACTCATTCTTACCATTCATATAGGAGATTTCACCAATACCTCCTATTGCTTCACACCTCTATCACTAGGACTCCTTGGGGTTATATAAAAATCATTTACAGTTTCCCAAGGGTCCTTACAAAATGTTTACTCTTTCCCCTGAGTAGAGTGCCCAGGCCACTTCCCTCCTTTTCTTTCTCCCCTGTCTGGAGTAACAGGGGTTAGGGGGACTGGCACAGTACTCTGTCTCTGGGGTGGTGGGGCATGGCACACAATCTGGGGAGGGGGCAGGGCACTTGCACACAGTGTCTAAAAGGTTCTAAAAGCTTCACCATCACTGATGTATATCATATTAGTTTCCTTCTTGGGAAGGCAAGAAGGATGGCAGAAAGAATAAGCCAGATTTTTTGACATAGCTAATGTGAGTTTCTTTCTCTTGATTAAACATTTATTATAATTTATTACATATTTATGATAAATCATATGTATTATGTTAGTGTTATATTATATATTATGTTATATCTCTATATAAAAATAAATGGTAACCAAAAAAAGGAAGAGGACCAAGAAAAGAGCATAGATTTGGCAATTAAGAGATCATTGGTATCTTTGAGAGCTGGTTTGGTTGAGTGATCAGTAAGAAGATAGATTGCAGGGGTTTAGGAGCAGAGTAAGGGAAGAGGAAATAAAAGCACTGATGGCCTTTTCCAGGAATTTTTCTTCCCAGAAAAAAATACATATCAAAATTCATATATTGAGATTAGCTGGGTGGCTCAGTGGATTGAGAGCCAAGCCTAAAGACAGGAGGTCCTAGATTCAAATCTGGCCTCAGGCACTTCCCAGCTGTGAATTCCTAGGCAATAATTCACTTGACCCACATTGCCTAGCCCTTACTGCTTTTCTGCCTTAGAAGCACAGAAAGTAAGGGTTTTAAAAAAAAGAATGAGGAATAATCCATTTTTTAAAAATTTGTTTTGTTAAAAAACTATTTTTTTGCTTAACTACAATTCTTTGTTAAAGCAAGTAGCAATTTAGGGTTGAAGTGAGAAGTCATTGGAAAGTTGCAGTAATTGTTTTATATAAAAGAATATCAATAAATTTTTTTAAAAGAAAGCATGGGGCAGCCTAGGTCTTAGCTGCTTCCACTATCATACCACTCTTCATTGTTTTAGGCCATTTTCTTTTTTATGGAGAGGCTTGATTTTTAACATATTGTGATCAACAGGTAACAAAATCATTCTCTCTGCAAATATGAAAAAAAAAGTAAAATAAATATAGGCCCACCAGCACTGTCTTGGTGCTGGGAATTCCCATATAGCTTGCTTAATCTCTCTTTAATTTTAGATATTTGTTAAAAGGCAAATATTATCTGGAACTAGTCATTAAGCTATACTACCTAGTAACACCTTACCTTCTATCAGTTTATCAGCTTAGTCTCCAGGGAGAGCAAGGATCTGAAAGAATAGAACATGAGGCCAAAAGAACTGATGTTGAAAGAGGGACAGAATATGAGGCACCAAAGGAAGGGCCAGCAAGAGGTTAAAAGAATATCATTAAAAGAATGATCAAAGTAAGTCCAAAACCAACTGTCTTTATAGAGTCACAAAAATAAGAATTGGAAGTGACCTTAAAGATCACCAATTCGATACCTTCATTTATACATACAAGAACACTGAGTGGGGTGGGGGTGGGGATTATGGCAATTAGACTTGGCCAAGTTCATCTAAGTCTGAAGTTAGCAAATCTAATTTTCTAGCACAGGGCCTTTGATTCCATGACTGGTGTTCTTCCTCCTCTACCACAGCTGCCCCTGTTGTCCCGTTTCATAATTCTGCCTAGAGCTGGCTCAAATTATGTATATTCAAAGTGTAGGTGGTAGAACAGAAGATTGCCTATTCATAATAAATGATCTGTCCCACCTGAGCACTGGGCAGTGAATGAGCATGTTAAGTTTTAGTAACCAAGAACAGTTAAGCTTTCAGAAATCAAAGAACTCATCTGACTCATGTGGTTTGGAAAGAGGACTGGGTATCTGATTGTAAGCTCCTTGTGAACTAGTTCTAGGACTCTGAACCTATTGCTTTCATTTATGAGTCAGGATTGTGGGAAGAGAAGCTTGGTATTTCCATCTTGATTGTAGGGTAAAAGAGGGCAGTGAATGTTCCTGATAATTTAAGGGTCAAAAAAAAGTTACCTGTTAATTATAGCAGCTTCCTTCATTTCTCTCTCTAGCTGTCCAACTTTCCCTGATATTCTCACATTATTTATATATGATATATGGTTTCAGAAAGGAACACAGTATTGAATAACTTCAGAACTCTGATCAATGAAGTAACTGAATAGTAACTTAGGAGACGTAAAATTAATGTATCATGCATTCCAGCTGAGAAAGGAATTTGTATTTTGATTTGATCAATTAGAAATTTAGGCTTCCCTTCCATTTGTTTTGAATTTGGATCATTCAGCAACCAGGGAATTGATCCCATAGGCATTGCCCTCCCTACGTGGTGCCAGGCTAATTGAGGAATTGTGATTGGTTCCTGGGGAATGATGTAATAGAGCTAGTGGGTGTAGTAAGGATTTATAAGATGAGACCCAGCAGAAATCTGGGTGGGGGGGTTGTTGTTTTCTGAGGCTGAGATTCACAGACACTGAGTTGTTAGGCTCTGAATTATTAGGCTAGGAAATTCTTCACCTCCTTTCTATAATTCTCTCTTATTTTCTTTTTCTTACTAATAATCTAGCTATTAATAGTCTTGTGACTTAAGGGTTAATTACAATTTTGGTGACCACCCATTCTAATGATTACAATTTTGGCAACAACAAAGGGATAAGTACTCTCATTTTCTTCAGTACTTTTTCTCTCCCTATGGTATTCTTGAGTAGGTTTGTTAGTAGCTAAATTCTAGAATTAGGAGTTTTTACTCCTCTTTAAGTTGGTAGAGCAGTTTGGGATAGACAGGGGGGCAGATTAGCCTTACACCTACAGCTGTTGGTCTAATGCTGTGTGGAGCAGTTTGGAAGCCCTTATTGCTTCTATGGATAAGCCACATTGCTGTTGCCTCCTGACTACTGCTGATTCCCTGAGAGTTCTGCACATATGGGATAATGTCTTTTCCCTTTAACTAAGAACAGCTGAGTGCTTGCTGCTGCCTGGTAAGTCGGGTGGGTTGTGTGTGTGTTTTTTTTTAGCAATAATCAGCTCCCTCAGGGCTTCACCTGGGGGGAGACCACTTTCACTTCCCTGACTCCCTGCCTTGGGGAAGGGTTAGCCCATCCCCCATGTGCCTCTAGCATTGACTTAAGTTTGGAGATGGAGCACTTAGGCAGAGTAGCAGTAAAGCTAAATAAAACTTCTCCCTTAACCCTCTCAAGCATTCAGAGCCTACTAAGGGAAAAATCCCAATAGCCCACAGCCTGTGTTTTACACCCCAAACCTATGACCCTCTTAGCTAAATTCAGGCTATACTCTGAAGGTATGACCTATCTACCGAAGTTGGTGACTGAGTATGGTATTGAAAATCATGGCCCACACTGTGAAAGAGCAGTTACATGCCTATTTCAAATAGCTCCCATTCCCAGAGAGCATTACTGAGCTTGCACAGCTCGCAATTCTAGATTGTCTTCATTTATTACTGTTTCTGGGTATAATTATACTGATAGGATACCTTCAAATTTACCAAATAGTTTGCCCATTCCTCCCCAAGAAAAAACAACAGAAAGATAGTTTGATTGATCTCAAGACTCAGATAGCATACTTTGAAAAATGCATCTCTCATCCTGTTCAAACAATCTCTTGTTCTGCTCAGACCATCCCTCAGTCTACCCAAACTACCTCTCACTCTACCTGACCCATTTTCCCCCGTCTCTACTCCTCTTCTTCCTCATTCTTTTACCTACTCTATTGCAACCCAAACAAAAATCAAAGGTAATTCAAGACCTATTCCCCCTAAAAGAAGTACACACTTATAATAAGGGAGGGAATTTAGTGAATATTAAACAACATATATCTTTCACTCCACAAGCTCGAGTGATTCAAGGCAAATACTCCTTCCTTTGAAGATGATCCCACTATAGTTATAAAAAGCTTGAAAATATCTACCTTTTTATGATCCCACATGGACTGATGTGGAAAAATCTGCTTCAAGCCTTTCTTACAGAAAGAGAAAGAAATAAAATCATCTCTCTTTTTAATGAGGTCCAGGGACGGGGAGCAATGCATTGGCCACAGAAAGACCTGAGATAGGACCTGAATGTGGAAGAAGAATATTTACAACTATGCCAGGCTAGGGAGGCCTTACTAAAAGCAATGAGGGCTTGCTCTGATAGGCCTGGTACTTGGACAAAATTTGAAAATATTAAGCAAAAACATTATGAAAGCCCTTCCCAGTTTATAATTAGGCTCAATGAACTGCAGGTAAATACATAGGCCTGGATATTTCTAGAGAAAGGGATGTCACATAAATAAGAAGACAGTTGTGAAAAACTGTTGTAAGGTGGTTAAGGACTATTTTTAAGACTATCTGCCCAAACTGGGCTAATAATGGATCTTGAAGAATTAAGAAGAGTAGCAGTTTGTCTTTGGCTATGAAAAAAAAAGATGAAGATAATAGTGACTTAGTGGAGGCATTAAGAAAGGAAATAAGAATTTTAACTGAGAAAATTGGGGAAAAAAAGCAAATCAAGAAGTGGTCATAGCCCCTTTGCAGGAATCCACAAATCAACTATTAGTGTGTCACTTTTGCGGGAAAAGAGGTTACATAATGATGAACTATAGGAAGTGTAATAAAATATTTAGAACTATAAGTTTAAGAAATAGTAACAAGGGAAACTCAAATAGAAATAATAATTCAAGTGAGGCAAATCAAGACACACACCAAAGCACCCAAAAATGGTTTGCTCACACTATACTCAGGGTGGCGATCCCTCTCTCTGTGGGGGACCTTATAGACATAACCAAAGGCATCTGGATGAATGATGGTACTTGGGAGGAGAAGGAACCTCAAAGACCCTGGAGGTGAATTTTAAACCTTATCAGTCTCCATTACCTTATTAATGTTAACAGTTTCAGTTTGTTCCCCTCCCAATTACTGAAGAAGTTTTATATGGGTTACAACCTACAATAGTGACCTTTGAAAAATTTAATGAGCCAAAAATCTTAATTGATCTTAGCAGTTTTTCCAAAGTGATTTTCAGATATCTAAGAGTGCCACTATCTCTGACTGATCATTAGCCTCCCTTTGACTTTAGTAGTAAGTATATGGGTGACAAAGTGAAGTACAATAGCACTATTGTATTCCCTGCCTCCACATTTATTATATTCCTCACCTCCACATTTGCAATGGATGAGATATATAAACATACCTTTTATGGATGTTACAATCTTATCTCAGAGGTAGGAGGATGTCCTATGGGCCTTGATGACTCCTGGATGGCTCCTGGAGGGGAGAGAATTTCCCATGGGGCTTGGTGACCCCTGGATGGTTTTATATTTGTAACTTTTTAGCTTACTCTACTCTTCCACCAGGATGGTAATATAGGTTCTGGGTGACATTCTTGACTCAAAAGGTCTTCAGTAGTATAAGCAAGATCCATAGATTTCTCACTCTATGACCTTCACCAGGAGACAAGGTATACATAAAGAATTTCCAGTGGACTGGAAGAACTCAGCCTACCTGGGAAGGTCTGTTTCAAGTATTGTTAACCATTCCAACAGCTATTAAAATTGGAGAAAAGGACTCTTGGATTCATTGCTCACATGTAAAATGGGTTCCTTTTATTGACACTGATTAACTGTATCCTGTTATTAATTGTCTTTACTTGTACCCTCCTCCTATGACTGGACTGGACACAATACCATTATAAAAGTCAATAGACAAATTGGACACTATTTTGGCTGACACATTGAATTCCTGAATAATTTTATTATTGATTTTCTTTTATTTGCAATAGAATACTTGAATTTTTCTCTATTTGTTATACTTTGAAATACATGAAATCAGTATTAAATTTTTTTATTTTAAAGAATGAGTTTTTAATATTCATTAGCCTTAATATTAATGTATACCCAAAAGCTTTAGACTATAGAGACCTGCCAATGATTGTAAAATTTATGGGACTTTTATTAATAATTATGTCTGAATCCAAAAGAAGGGATCACAAAAGAACCACTATACAGAGCCAAGAAATAGAAGGTCAAGGAGACCAACAATCTCTGGGATTGATGAGAATCTGTGCCAAGACAAAAGACTTGTTTGAGGTTTGAGGAAGCAGCTGTTTGACAATATTGGACACTGGATCTCCCCTCCCCCCATGCCACATTCCAACAAATACCTTAGTTTAGTTGCCATTTTGGCTCCCTTATCCCTAAGACTGAAGGTAAAATAAGATCAGGGAATCAAACTCCCTTTTACATCAGGATCTAGTCCCTTTTTTCTTTTATAATATGACAATTTTCTGTAGTTCTGGCTGCCATTGGGTAAATAGCATTGCTGTATTTGTCTTGCAGGTTTGTAGGACATAAATCATTTTAATTGGATCTTGTTAATGATCCAAGGACTTATTGCAAGTTTGTTTATTCTTTTTTGCTTTTATTTTATTATTATTATGGAGTGATCTTGGTATTGGTCAGCACCTTCCTCTGGGGTGATTGTATAAATATCCAAACGTCCAGGGTTTAAAATCTTTTGGAGGAATTTTAGGAGAAGAAGTTTACTAACACCTCGAATCAGGAACCCTAATCTTTTGAAGAGGGTTCCATGGAGATGCCTGGGGAAACCACACACTGCATCAAGAGATCCAGAATGAACTGAACTGAAGGGGGTTGAATTTTATATATTATATAAATATGAATTTATTCTGAATGTAAATGCTTATGCCAAAGGGAACTGCCCCCAATTGACTTTTTTTGTCAATGCATCTATTAATTATTGTTTTTTTAAATTTCCTTCTTGTTCCCAGGTTGCTATAATTTCCCCTTAGAAAGGGCAATGTTTCATACACTTTTAGTGGTAGAATCCTTAGAGATATATGTTGGTTATTTGAAATGATCCATTTGGGAGATTGGGTATGTTCATCTCCCAAGACCCTCAATTGAGAAGATTTCAACATGCTCTTCTCCCAACAGAATTACAGGGTAGGCATTGGGAGAAGGAAATTTATATTTTGATTTGATCAATCAGAGATTTAGACTTCCCTTCCATTTGTTTTGAATTTGGGTCAATCAGCAACCAGGGAATTGATCCCACAGGCACTGTCCATCTGGATAGTACCAGGCTAAATTGAGGAATTATGATTGGTTCCTGAGGGAGTGATATAAGAGAGCTAGTGGGTATAGTAAGGATTTATAAGATGAGACCCAGCAGGAATCTGGGGGCGGGGGGTTGTTATTTTCTGAGGCTGAGATTCAGAGACAGAGTTGTTAGGTTCTGGATTATTAGGGTAGAAAATTCTTTATCTCCTATATTTCTCTTATTTTCTTTTTCTTAGTAATAAATCTATCTATTAACAGTCTTGTGACTTAAAGGTTAATTACAATTGTGGTGACCACCCATTCTAATCATTACACAGCTGAGAGGTGGTGGTGGTAGACTATTGATAAAGAATGAGGTCTAGACCTTGCCAGATACAATCTATTTGTTTTTCTTAATGGTACTTTTATGTTACAAAGGGGAAGGGAGGAATCATTAGAGTGCCTGCAATCAGTATTTAAAAATGGTATCAAAACAACTGTGCTAGGAGTTTTAAGAATAGTCCTCCTTCTTAAGGGGTTTATAATCTCATTAAGAATAACAGTAGGATTTCTAAGGGGAAAGCCAAGATGGCAGAATAGAGAAAGCACTCAGTTGAGCTCTCAACATTCTCTTCCAAACTAATTTTAAAACAATGTTTCAAAATGAATTCTGGAGGCAGAGCCAAAAAAAGATCAGACTGAGATATTTTTCCTGCCCAAGACAACTTAGAGGCTTGAAAGAAATCTGTGACATGGGGGTAGAGGCTGGTCTAGAGCCTAGGCGGATGAAACACCAGTGGCAGGACCAGGAGGTGGTGACAGAAGCAGCAGCAGCTTCAGGAGCTTTGAAGCCAGACATGGCAAGGGCAACTGGATACTGATCAGAAAGAGATTTCTAGAGGACTCCTGTCCTGGTAGATACAGTTTGGCGACTATTGTCTATATCTACTTATGGATCATAGTCTAGGGGTGAAGAGGAGAACTTTTGGTTAAAAGGGAGCAGAAGCCCTGGAGTGGGGATGTTGTAATGTTGCTTTTGCTCACATAGAATTACTGAGGAACAATATAGTCCATTCCCAAGGGACCAGGGACCCTGACAATCAAAACTGATTGAATTCCAAAGGTTCAGGAATCTTTCCTAAGTAAGAACCAGAGTAGAGACCAGGAGAGCAGTGACCACACCTCTCCCCAGATCACACTATTTTGGAAGCACTAAAAACTTCCAAACCCATCAAGCTAGTTCTAAAAACAATAATGCAAAAAAGTCTGAAGCCTGAGATAGACCCTCCCTACTTCTATGCCAGGAACAGAGCCCAGATTTAACATATATTTCAAAATCAAGAAATAGGGTAGAAAAATGAACAAACCAAAATCAAAAGAACTTGATTATAAAAAAACTACTATGGTGAGAAGGAAGATCAATACCCCAATTCAGAAGGAGATAGTAGAATGAAAATAGTGATAAACAAGGTTTGAAAAGAAATGAAAATTGGACATGAGTCCAAAAGAATTCCTAGAAGAGCTAGAAATAATTACCAAAATCAAATAAGAGTGGTAAGGAAAAATTGACTAAAGAAATGAAAGCAAAGAAAAACAACTATGAAAAGACAATTAATAGCTTGGTAAAAGAGGCAGAAAAATACTAAAGAAAATAACAGCTTGAAAACCAGACTTGGCCAAATTTAAAGAGGTACCAAAATTTCCTGATGAAAGCAACTCCTTAAAAAGTAGAATGGGAGTATAAACGATGAAGAAACATCAGTACTTAACATATATGCACAAAATGGTATAGTATCCAGAATTTAAGAAAAAGAAACTAAAGGAGCTTAAGGAGGAAATAGACAGTAAAACTATACTAGTTGGGGATCTTGACCTTCCCCTATCAGAACTAGATAAATCTAACTAAAAAATAAGAAGTAAAGGAAGTGAATGAAATTGTAGAAGAGTTAGATTTAATAGAGATCTGGAGAAAATTGAATAGTTAGATATAAAAAGGAATATGCCTTTTTTTAGCAGCACATGGTACCTATACAAAAATTGACCATGTACTACGGCATAAAAACTTCATAACCAATTGCAGAAAAGTAGAAATAATAAGTGCAACTTTTCCAGATTATAATGCAATAAAATTATAATCAATGAGGGTTCACGAAAAGGCAAATAAAAATTAATTGGAAACTAAATAATCTAATTCTTCAGAATGGGTGGGTCAAAGAACAAATCATAGAAACAATTACTAATTTCATTGAAGAGAATACAATGAGGAGACAACATATCAAAACTTAAGGGATACAGCCAAAGCAGTACTGAGGGGAAATTTTTTATCCCTGAATGCTTGTATCAAAATAGAGAAAAAGCAGATTGATGAATTGGGCATGCAACTAAAAAAACTAGAAAAAGAACAAATCAAAACCCCTCAATTAAAGATTAAATTGGAAACCCTAAAAATCAAAGAACAAATTAATAAAATTGAAAGTAAAAGAACTATCAAGCAAATAAATAAGACTAAGAGCTAGTTCTATGAAAAAACAACACAAATAAAACAGATAGAATATTGGTTAATTTGATTTAAAAAATGAGAAAAGAAGGAGTCCTACCAAATTATTTTTATGACAAAAACATGGTGCTGATACCTAAGCCAGGAAGACCAAAAGGAGAGAACTGAGTTACCAGTATCAAAAATGAAAAGGGTGTTTTCACCTCTAGTGAACAGGAAATTAAAGCAATTATTAGGAGCTATTTTGCCAAGTTATATGACAATAAATTGATAATCTAGGGGAAATGGATGAATATTTACAAAAGTACAAATTGCCTAGATTAACAAAGAGGAAATAGAATACTTAAATAAACCCATCTCAGAAAAAGAAATCGAGCAAGTCATCCATGAACTCCCCAAGAAAAAAAAATCTTCAGGACCTTATGGGTGCACAAGTGAATTCCATCAAATATTTAAAGAATAATTAATCATAATATTATACAAACTATTTGGCAAAATAAGCAAAGAAGGAGTCCTACCAAATTTGTTGCTGATACCTAAGCCAGGAAGACCCAAAACAGAAAAAGAAAATTTCAGGCCAATTTCCTTAATGAACATTGATGCAAAAATCTTAAATAAATACTAGCAAAAAAGACTACAGAAAAGTCATCACAAGGATTATCCATTATGACATGGTAGGATTTATACCAGAAATTCGAGGCTGGTTTCATATTAGGAAAACTATCAGCATAATTGAAGATATCAATAATCACATGAACAGAAATCACATGATTATCTCAATAGATGCAGAAAAAGGCTTTGACAAAATACAACATCTATTTCTATTGAAAACACTAAAAAGCATAGGAACAAAAGGGCCTTTCCTCAAAATAATTAGTATTTATTTTAAACCAATAGCAAGTATTATCTGCAAAGGGGAAAAATTAGAAACCTTTCCAATAAGATGAGGAGTGTAACAAGGATGCCCATTATCATTACTATCATTTAATATTGTACCAGAAATGCTAATTTTAGCAATAAAAGAAGAAAAGAGAAATTGAAGGAATTAAAGTAGGCAATGAGAAGACTAAACTATCACTCTTTGCTGATGATATGATGGTATACTTAGAGAATCCTATGAAATCAACTAAAAAACTAGTTGAAATAATTAATAACGTTACAAAATAAACCCACATAAATAACCAGAATTTCTATATATTTCTAATAAAACTCAGCAACAAGAGTTAGAAGGAGAAACTCCATTTAAACTCACTCTAGAAAATATGAAATATTTGGGAATTTATTTGCCAAGGCAAACACAGGAATTATATGAACACAATTACAAAACACTTTTTTAACAAATAAAATTAGATCTAAACAATTGGAAAAACTTTAATTACTCATGGGTATGTTGAACTAATATAATAAAAATGGCATTCCTACCTAAATTAATTTACTTCTTTAGTGCCATATTTATCAAACTACCAAAAACAATTTTATAGAACTAGAAAAAATAATAACAAAATTCATCTGGAAGAATAAAAGGTCAAGAATATAAAGGGAACTAATGAAAAAAATGTGAAGGATGGTGGCCTCATAGTACCAGATCTTACACTGTTTTATGAAGCACAGAGATCATCAAAACAATCTGGTATTGGCTAAGAGATAGAAGGATGGATCAATGGAATAGACTAGGGATTAGTGACCTTGGCAAGCTAGTGTTTGATAAATCCAAAGATCTTAGATTTTGAGATAAGAACTCACTATTTGACAAAAAGATGTGGAGAAAATTGGACAATGGAATGGCAAAATTTAGATTTAGATCAATATTTCATACCCTAAAACAAGATAAGGTGAAAATGGGTCTATGACAAACATAAATGTGATATTATAAGTAAATTAGGGAAACATAGAATAGTTTAACATGGAGAAGGGAAAAATTTATGACCAAAAAAGAGAAAACATTACAAGATGTAAAATGAATAATTTTGGTCATGTTAAATTAAAAAGATTTTGTACAAAAAACCCCAATGCAACCAATTAGAAGGGAAACAAGAAACTGGGGAAATTTTTTATAACCAGTTTCATTGATAAAGGTCTCATTTCTCAAATATATAAAAAAACTACATCAAATTTATAAGAATCCAATTCATTCCCAAATTGATAAATGGTCAAAGGATATGAATAGGTAGTTTTCAGATGAAGAAATCAAATCAAATCATAATCATATGAAAAAATGATTAGAGAAATATAAATTAAAACAACTATGAGGTACCACCTCACACCTATCAAATCGGCTAATATGACAGTAAAGACAAATAATTTTGGAGGCAATGTGGCAAAATTGGGACACTAATGTACTGCTAGTGGAGTTGTGAATTGATTAAACCATTCTGGAGGGCAATTTGGAATTATGCCCAAAGGGCTGTAGAAAATACATACCTTTTGATCCAGCAATACCATATCTAGGTATTCCAAAGAGATTTTTAAAAATGGGAAAGGACCTGTTTGTGCAAAAATATTTGTAGGTGTGCTTTTGTGATGGCAAAGAATTGGAAACTAAAGGCAATGACTGAATAAATTGTGGTTTATGATGGTATATCTGGGGGTACTATTGTGGTATAAGGAATGATAAACAGGATGATTTCAGAAAGAGCTGGAAAACCCTACATGAAACAATGTGAGTGAAACAAGCAGAACCAGGAGATCGTTATACCCAGTCATTGCAATATGATGGACTGATTAAATGTGATAGACTTTGGTACTAAGAGCAATACAATGATCCAGGATAATTCTGAGGACTTATGAAAAAGAATGCTATCCACCTTCAGAGAAAGAACTGTTGGAGTATAAATGCTGATGAAAACAGATGATTAATCTCTTGTTTATTTAGATATATATTTTGGGGTTTGGGCTACATAAAATTATTTTCTTACAAAAATGAATAATATGAAAATATGCTTTGCATGATAATACATGTATAACACAGATTGCATTGCTTGTCATTTTCAGAGTGGGGAGGGAAGAAAGGAGGGAGATAATAAGGATCATATGATTTTATAAAACATGTAGAAATGTGTTACTAAAATAAAAAAAAAGTTTAAAAAAGTAGGATGGGCCAAATAGAAAAAGAGGTACAAAAATTCATGGAAAATATTGTTGTTGTTTTTTTTTAATTAGAATTGGGCAAGTAGAAGCTAATAACTCTTTGAGGTTTTCAAGAAATAATAAAACAGATTCAAAGAATGAAAACAAAGAGGAAACGTGAAATATCTTATAGAAAAAACAACAGACTTGGAAAATAAATCAAGGAGACATAATTTAAGAATAATTATTATTCAGTTGTTTCAGTTATGTTTGATTCTTTTTGACTCCAGTTGGGATTTTTTGGACAAAGGCATTGGAGTCATTTGGCATTTCCTTCTCTGTCTAATTTTACAAATGAGGAAACTGAGGCAAATAGGGTTAAGTGACTTGCCCAGGATCACATAGCTAATAAGTATCTGAGGCCAGATTTGGAGGGCTTTTTGTCTCCAGCACTAGCACTATAGCTGTTCAAGAATTATTGGACTACTTGAAAGCCATGATCAAAAATGAGCCTAGAATCATATTTCAATAAACTATAAAAGAAAATTGCTCTAGAACAAGAGAGTAAAATAGAAATTAGAAGAACTCACCAATCCCTACATGAAAGAGATCCTCAAATGAAAACTTCCAAAACATTATAGCTAAATTTCCAAGATGGGCCAGGTCAAAGAGAAAATACTTCAGGCAGCAAGAAAAAAATAATTAAAAAACTGTAAAACCACAGTTAGAATTACACAAGAGTTAATGGCTACCATGTTAAAGAAAAAGAGAGTTTGGGATATGGTATTCCAAAAGGCAACAGAGCTGAGATTACAACCGAGAATAACCTACCCAGTAAAACTGAGTGTACTCTTTCAAAGGAAAATTAATGTTTAATGAAATAGAGCACTTTCAAGGATTCTTGATGAAAAAACCAGAGTTGAATAGAAATTTTGACTTTCACATACAAGACTTAAGAGAAGCATTAAAAGATAAACATGAAAGAGAAATCACAAGGAACTCAATGAGGTTAAAGTGTTTCATCTTTCAATATGGAATGATGATGCATATAACATCTAAGAACTTTATCATTATTAGATTAATTAGAAGGATTCTATATAGAATATATAGAGGGTATGGTAGTAAGTCAATGTGCTGGGATGATGTAAGGAAAAATGGATAGATTTGAAAGAGAGATGTCCTGGGAGAAGGGAAAGGGAAAGGAAGAATGGGGAGAATTATCTTACATAAATGAGGTATTTGAGGAATCGCTTTTAAAATGAAAGGGAAAATGGTTGAGCGGTGGATAGTACTTGAATCTCACTCACATGTAAAGAGGGGAGAATATCTATCTATCTATCTATCTATCTATCTATCTATCTATCTATTCAATTCATATTTTCTCACTAGAGAAATAGAAAAGGAATGGGATAGGGGACAGTAAATAATATAAAGGAAGGCAGTAGTCAGAAACCAAACAGATCTTAGAAGGATAAAATGAGAAAGGGAAGGATAAACAGAAGAAAATAAGATAGGGGGAAATAGCATCTATATCCTAGGGTTATTGTAAGAATAAAGTGACATTTTTATTTGTAATGCAGTTGGCAAACCCTTAAGTGTTACAGAAATGCTGATAGTTATTGTGTCCCCATTTTTGTGAATACAGAAACTGAGATTCAGACCATTTGGGTGACTTTTCAAGGTCATGTATCCAACAAGTTGCTTAGGCAGAATTTGAAACCAGATCTGGTGCTTGAGCCAGAGTGGTACAGTGCCTCTCAAGTCATGAAGCAATTGAATGGAAATTTTATTTGGCACAGAAGAGACAACACTGGCTAGGAAATACTTCATATTTGTTTGAGACCCAATTCTGCCATTCATTAGCTTTGTGTTCATGAACAAACCACTTATTTTTTCTGAGTCACTACTTCTTTATCTGTGAAATAAGAGCTTTGAATATCAGTTGACTTTGATTAAGCACCTCTATGTGCCAGGCACTGTGTGAAGCACTAGACATTCAGAGACAAAAAAAAACCCATCACTGCCTCAAGGAGCTTATGATGTAATGGTGGAGAGAACATGCAAACAAATCTATACAAATAAGTTATCTACAGGACATTTAGGAAATAATTAAGAGAGGGAAGGCACTAGAATTAAGAGGGGTTGGGAAGGTTTCCTATAGAAGGTGAGATTTTAGTTGGGACTTCATGGTAGTCAAGGGAGTTAGTCCCTTGGCTCCTTTACAATTTTGTTTTAAACTCTTACCTTCTGTCTTATTGCTTCTTAGTATCAATTCCATGACAGAAGAGCATTAAGGGGTAGGCAATGGGGGTTAAGTGACTTGTCCAGGGTCACATAGCTAGAAAATGTCTGAGGTCAAATTTGAACTCAAATCCTCCCAACTCCAAGTCTGGCTCTTAATCCATTGAGCCATTTAGCTGTCCCCTGGATGGGTTTTTAAAGTGAGGTCTTTTAAAGTGATCTCAAGTCTGGTCTGTCAGTGTAAGGAGACAGTCGGGGCAGGTTGACTCCCTTCAGTCTCAGTGATAGGGAGAATCAGAAAAAGCTTTAAGCTAAATGCAGACATTTCTCTTTCCTCTTTTGGTAATAGTAGCTAATAGTGAGTCAGCACTCTAAGATTTATACTATGTACATATGTGTATGTGGGCAGCTAGGAGGTGCAGCGGATAGAGTACCCTGCCTGTGCTACCTTGCTGCCTTTTCCTTTCTAGTTCTGACATTTTATAATCTGCTGTGGCTAAAATGGATGCCAAAGTGTTCTACTGCTAATCAGATGCACTTCTTGCTGGTGGTACCCATTTCAGTCATATAGCCAGCACAGTGCAGTGCAATGCAGAATAGTCTAGTCAAAAAGCATTTATTAAGAGTATATAGGAGGTTCTGAGGGATTTATGGAAAAGAACACTACCCACATTCAGAGGAAGAACTACAGGAGTAGAAACAGAAGAAAAACAACTGCTTTAACACATGGGTTGAGGCAGACATATTGGGGATGTAGACTCAAAACTCCCACACCAATGCAATGATCAACAATTTGGAAATAGGTCTTGATCAATGATACATGTTAAAACCAGTGGAAATACACATCAGCCTTGGGGGGAGGGGGAAGTTGAGGGAGGTGAAGGGGAAAATAAGAGCATGAATTATGTAACCATGTTAACTTTTCAAAAAATAAATATTAATAAATGTTTAAAAAAATAAAATAACTCAATTTTTTTAAAAAAAAAAAGAGTATATAGGAGGCTTAGTGGCTAGAGAGGCAGGTCTAGATGTGAGAAGACCTGGGTTCAAATATGACCTCAGATACTTCTAGCTATGTGACCCTGGGTAAGTCACTTAACCCCCCATTGCCTGGACCTCATCGCTCTTCTGCCTTAGAACCAATACACAGTATTGATCCTAAGGCAGAAGGTTAAAAAAAAGTTTGTCATTTGCCAGACAATGTACTAAGGGCTACAAAAACATGATCCTTGCCATCAAGGTTCTCTTTCTAGTGAGGAAGAAAATTGTTCAGAAGTCAGCACACCCAGATTCATGGGTCCCATCTCTACCACTTTCTAGTTTTCATTTTTTTAAAATTTGGTAAGCTATTTCAGTGTAGCTCAATAGAAAGAAGAACTTTGAATCTAGAGTCAGAAGACTGGCTTCTGTCACTTACTTACTTTGGATTGGGCAAGTTATTTAATTCCTCTGTGTCTCAGTTTCCTCATCTATAAAACAAGGGGATTGTACAAGCTGATTTTTGAGGTTTCATCTGGCTCTAAAGCTAAGATCTTATACTGCTCTTCTGAATCTCAATTCCTTCATTTGGAAAAGGAGGGATTTTGGACTAGATCTGAGAAGTTCTTAATGAAGGGATCATGAACATTTAAAAATATATTTGGATAATTGTTTTTCAAAATAATTGTTTCCTATTGTAGTCCTATATATTTAGATGCATTTTAAAATGTTATTCTAAGAAGGAGTCCACAGACTTAACCAGTCTGGTGAAAGGATCCATAACATAAAAAGGTTAAGAACTCCATGGACTAGATAATCTCCAAGGACTCTTTGTGCTTTGATAACATATGAATTGATGTGTCAAAATATTTTGAAAACTACTAATTGGTAGAAAACAGAAGGTATTGTTATGAAGATGATTATTAATCAGAACTTTCCCTTCCTCTATTATGTTTATTTTTTTCTAACTTAAAAAAGAAAGATAGGAAGGAAGGAAGGAGGGAAGGGGAGAGGGAAGGAGAGAGAGAGAGAGGGAGGGAAGAAGTGAAGGAGGAAAGGAAGGAAGGAGGGAGAAAAAGAGAGAAGGATGGAAGGAAGGAGGGAGGGAGGAAGGGAAGGAAGGAAGGAGAAAAAAGGAAGGAAAGAAGGATGGAGAGGAAAGGAAGGGAAGGGAAGCATATGAGTTCCACCCCCCTCAAATACTACTAATTGAACAAAAGAAATAGTCTATCAAATACAAGGAAAAGATACCCAGGAACACAAACCTTCCCAATATGAAAGCCTGTTTCAAACCTATTCTTACATCTCTCTCAGCACTTGATCCTGTGCATCCCCATCAGAAGGATTTAATAAATGCTTGGAATGTCGACTAGTGGCCTCAGTTATGGGAAGTTTCCCAATGGCTATAGTGTCGGAAGTGTTTTAAACTGTAAGGCTAGTTCGGGGAAACCCATTCAAACAGACATTTGTCAAATAGACATCTTTAAACTGTTTCAGTGTTTGGCTTTCTTGGCTAGGTCAGCTATTACAGAAGAAGCTTCCTTCCCAGTGTTTTAATAATTCCAGTGAATTCAAGTACTTCCCCCTCTGGTTCTTCTCAAAAATAAGAAAAAAGAAACATTTTTAAAAGGTATTTTAAATACTGGATTTTTTTCAAACCTTTAAGGAAAGCATAGATAAAATCTAAAACATTGTTTGAGGTTTGATGGAGTAGTTATTTAACCTATCTTCCATTTGCCACCTTGCTATTTATTAAGAATCATTTATTAAATGTATTACATGACACCACTGGTCTGTATCAGATTATTTACCATCGCAGGGAGTGGGGTGAGGAGTCAGAGAGGTTGAGAATTTGGATGGTAAAATTTTAGAAAATTGTTAAAAATTGTTTCTACGTGTAATTGAAAAAATTATGACTATATATGTATATATCTGTAAAAATATAGAAATAATTATTTATTAACCTCACAATTGTACATTGTACTGAGCTTGGTTTATCCTCTAAATGTGACCAAATCTGTCCATGTGCACACCCTGACTTGCCATCATTTCTCTTCCCCACTCCACCTACAACCTCCCAGATAAGAGTTAAGATAGTAGAGTCTTTCTGAGTCCCTCACTTTGAAAATAAATATGCAGGTCCATTTGGCCTGACATGAACTAAGCATGCACTTCAGTAACCACAGCATCAGGAGAAACAGACTCTCTAGTCTTTTAAGATGCTATGACCTGATTAAGCTCTCAGAAGTCATGGAGAAATTTAGCAATGTTAAAGACTGTTGCTTTTGTATTATACATTTAAAATTCAGCTTTTATTTATAGGCTATTGCTTAGAAATAATATTTCAACATCAAATTGTATTTAATTTAAAATATACACGCAACACAAAAATATATGTGCATGTATAAATATATGAACTTTATTAAGATAAGCAATTTGCTTTCTAAGCTTATTTTTTAAAAAATTTTTACTCTGCACTCTTGTTCATTTGGGGTTCTTACAAACAAATGGTCAAATCAAGAGCTGTACAAAAAAACGCTAATTAAACTCTGGACATTGGAAGGACATCTAACTCTATACTGCCTTCTGAACTACCACCACAGTCAGCAATCATTCAGTCTATACCTGAACATTCCAGGGTCTGGAATTCATTTGGTCATACGGTTATTCCAAGATAAAGTAGGTTTTTAAAGCCTTCAAGTGTTATATATTAAGGGTTCTTCTCAGCTTCCTTCTTTTTCTCTTCTACCTTCTCCTGTTTCACCTTCTCCTAGCCTCTCTCTTCCTCCTCAATGGGAAGCAGTACATTCCATTTTCAAATGTCTTTAATTGCTGGGGAACAACTTAACATTAATGGCATGATCCCTATCCCTTTATGGATCTGCACACCAATGCAGACAAAAGTAAGTCAGAGGGGAAAAAAGAACTATAAATCACTCTATAAATAAACACTAACATTTACTTCGCCTGTAGATCCAGTTTCCTCCACAAGGCTCCTACTCTGAAGACTCTGGATTCTTGTAGGGTAGGGGTGACTCTGGGCTCTTGAAGACCATGCTGATGAAAAGTCTAGGAGGTCCTACCAAATTGTAAAGGCTGAGAGTAGGAGGCTGATGATAGCAGTCTACTTGCCTGTTGTCTGAGGAACAGACTAGCTAAGGTTGAATATAGAGGTTGCAAGATGATGGATTTTTGCTCCCAGAAACTCAAAGTCTATCTCTTTAGTTGTGGCAGGGTGGTATTAATGGAGGGAAGACCCATAAAACCACAAATCCTTGAATATTGAAAAGATTTAGCTTTAATCTAGGTGAATAATTGGAGTGAAGATTATTGAAGGAAGCCAAGGAGTTATAAGTACAAATAGTCTGACGATAAGGGTAGTTGTCATCTCTAGAAGGGAAGTCATCAGCTACCCCCTGAGAATTCTGAATGGAGGAACCAAGAGTTGAGGTGTTATTTGAACAAGGGTTAAGGAACAGATTATTAAAATGAAGGGAAAGATTTTCTGGGAAGAATAGTGCACTAGAAATCAATAAGCATTTAGTAAATACCTGCTGTGTATCAGGTACTGCACTAGGATCTGATGATATAAGGACTAAAATGAAAACTTTGCTGCTCATTCTATCAGAGGAAACAACAGATAGAAATGTAAATGTAGCCTTAAATCTTCACTACCTTGGACATGAGAGGCATTATTCATTATAACCCTCCAGTAAGTGATTATGTGGAATTGCTATTTCTGGAATGGCTTTATAGTGATTTCTGGAAGAAAGACCCCAAAAGGAGAGAAGCTTGGTCAATAGATCAGAGTGTGCCCATGATCTTGGGACAATCCTATAGTCATGCCCCTCACTTTTCATATCCAGAGAAAGACTGAGATGAAAGGATACTGTGTTGTTTTTGGTAGACCCATGTTGGTGATGTGACCCAAATGTCCCTGCAGAACCAGTCTCCTTCTCCTGTGACTTCAAGTAGGGATAAAGAAACCATTACCATTAATTATATTGTTTCTCTGGAGATTTTTTTTAAACCTTTACCTTCCATCTTGGAGTCAATACTGTGTATTAGCTCCAAGGCAGAAGAGTGGTAAGGGTAGGTAATGGGGGTCAAGTGACTTGCCCAGGGTCACACAGCTTGGAAGTGTCTGAGGTCAGATTTGAACCTAGGACCTCCCATCTCTAGGCCTGGCTCTAATCCACTGAGCTACCCAGCTGCCCCCTTCTCTGGAGATTTTGCTTCAACTTTTCCCTCACAGTAGAAAAAGTTTAAAGCAAGTAGTTCTATCTATCTATCTATCTATCTATCTATCTATCTATCTATCTATCTATCTATCTGTCTGTCTGAGTGTCTATCTATCCATCCACTTAATTGTAACTAGATACTCCCATTTGTTCTCTGTTCTTTTTCTTACATTCCTTGTAATATAATGATAATATTAGTGGCCACTAATCTCTGTGGCATGTTTAGAGCTAATAGCACTAATAGAGATTGAGGTAATGGATAGCCTAGGAAAAGTAGAAAAGGTACCCATGAAAATGAAAATTCATGAGGTATAAGCAGATGGCAGAATGCTGTTCCTCTCATGCTCCCAACCACAAATACTTTGGTGTCCATTGACTATAGTATTCTATAAGCAGATTAAAATTGATTGGCAGGAAAGAAAGCAAATAGAGTGAGATTAATGCCCTAAATAAATAAAGCCTCTAGATATAGTAAAGGATATTCTGTGAGATGATCAGGATGTAGGAGGGGAGATGAATTTTTGTGTATATCTTGAGTATCCCTCTTGTGGATTCCTTGCTGAGAGGTTAAGTGACTTGCCTGGGGGGACAGCCAAAAAGGATCTTACTTGGGGCTTCAACTTTCTGACTCTGAGGTCAGTTCTTTATTATAAGAGAGTTACCTCTCTTATAATAACCACAAAAATAGTAGTAGTAGTAGTAGTAGTAGTAGTAGTAGTAGTAGTAGTGATGGTGGTGGTGGCAGTGGTGGTGATGGTGGGCAGTTGTAGTAGTAGAAATAGTAGGAATAATAGCAGTGGTGGTGGTGGTAGTAATAATAATAAGTCAAATTCTAGAGACACTTTCCATTACCTACTTGCCCTCTCTCCAGCTTAGCTATACTTGAAGTATTATATGGGGAAGTACTCCTCAATCTACATTCAGCAAGATATCTATATTACATGTGGGGACCACTCTACCCACTGCCCCTAGATCTCTATCATACATAAGTATTTATAGAATTTATATACTTGTATGCTATATTATATATATTATATACTATATGCTACATAGTATATTATATATGTATATATATTATATACTATATGCTACATAGTATATTATATATATGTGTGTGTATGTATATACACACACACACACAGTCCTTTAAAAATTAAAAAAAATTTTTAAACCCTTACCTTTTGTCTTAGAATCGATACTGTGTATTGGTTCCAAGGCAGAAGAGAGGTAAGGGCTAGGCAATGAGAGTTAAGTGACTTACTCAGGGTCACACAGTTAGGA
>NC_058130.1:347249990-347268346 GCF_016433145.1 Gracilinanus agilis | reverse complement strand
GTATACATATTATATACTATATGCTACATAGTATATTATATATATATGTGTGTATATATATATATACACACACACAGTCCTTTAAAAATTAAAAAAAATTTTTAAACCCTTACCTTTTGTCTTAGAATCGATACTGTGTATTGGTTCCAAGGCAGAAGAGAGGTAAGGGCTAGGCAATGAGAGTTAAGTGACTTACTCAGGGTCACACAGTTAGGAAGTGTCTGAGGCTAGAATTGAACTGTGGACTTCCCAGCTCTAGGTCTGGCTCTTAATCCACTGAGCCTACCCCTGATACAAAATGTTTTAAAGAAATATAATTTTACATTTTCCATTTATCAGTAAAATGTTAGACCTGATAGGATTTAGAGCTGGGGAAAAAAAAGGCTTAAAGATTAAGTCCAACCCTCTTCTTCTTTTTTTTCTTCTATAGGTGGGGAAACTGAGGACCAGTGAGGGAAAAGTGATCTATTTAAATAATTCTTGCATAGCTGTGAGCAATGTTTAGTTAGTCCTAAACTGCCATAGAAATGTGAGCTCTTGTTTATGCTTCTCTGGGTGTAGGCTCTTTGGAGAAGGCTTGGAGGTGGGAATAAGAGGACAAGATTGGGGTTTAGGGGGAGGCTGGGAATGTGGATTAGGCCATAACTGCCAGTCCAGCCCCTTCTCCATTAAGCCATCTTCTGCTTGACATTCTACAGAATCAGAATACACCTACTCTAGTAATGCTGAAGGGAAAAGCCCCAGGCAACTGTGCTCCTCTCCCTTTTGGGACTGAGATGGATTGAGTGGCAGGACTACAAAAATAACCCCCAGCTGCTGGGGCTGCTATTGAGAGAACGGAAAAGCCCCAGGCACTGCACAGGGAGGTGGAGGCAGAGAGGGTCTCACAGCCCACTCAGGGAAGCATCTGATGCTTGAAGATTCTTCCTCCCTCTGGAAGTGTGGCAGCTGCTGCCAGGAGAGAGAAGTGGAGGCTTACATCCCACACACTTACTAAGAGCAAAAGAATTGCCAGTTGAAGGAGGATAAAGCCAGTATAGACCCACGGAAGCATCTCTTACATTTCAGTGGCTCCATACAGTTTACAATTCAAGGGAACAAATATTTACTATGACAACAGCTACTCCTAATGCTAATAATACTAGCAATTAAGGATAAGGAATAAACCTGTGACTTAAATAGGATGGGGGGCAACAAAGTGTCTCAGTGGATAGAGAGTCAGGTCTAGAGATGGGAGGACTTGAGTTCAAATCTAACCTCAGAAATTTTCTAGCTGTGTGAACTTGGGCAAGTGACTTAATCCCAATTGCTTATTTCTTACCACTCTTCTGTCTTGGAACTGATACTCAGTATTGATTGTAAGACAGAAGCTAAGAGTTTAAAAACAAAATAAAATAAATGGGATAAAGAAACTCCCTCTACCAAGACAGGCCAGAATCTTCTCTGCAACTCAGAATCCAAGAGAGTTTGTTTGGGTCACTGAGAGGCAGACAGGCAGAAAGGAAGGAAAGACGAAAGGCAGGAAGAGAGAGAGGGAAGAAAGGGAAAGAAGGGAGAGAAAGGAGGGGTAGAAAGGAGAAAGGGGAAGGAACAGAGGGAGGGACAGAAGGAGCAAGGAAGGAAGGATGGAAGGAAGAAGAAAGGAAGGAAAGAAACAAGCACCTAAGTGCCTACTATATGCCAAAATGTATGCTGCCCACTTTATAAATATCTTATTTGATCCTCATAACAACTCTTAGAGATTTTATAATTTTTAATTTTATAGTTAAGGAAACTGAGGCAGAAAGAAGTGATTTCCCCATAGTCATATAGCTAGTAAGTGCTGGAGCAAAGCAATACTAATAGTTGACAAGAGTTTCACACCGCTGGGCTTACTGAATATAATCAAAATAGATTTTAACTTTAATTATGAAATCCTGTCATGTCTACTTTTATAATGTCTCCAGCATACCTCTTCTTCTCTTCAACCCTACCACCACTCTGGTCCAAGCCCTCATCACTTCGTTCCTAGACTATTGCAACAGCCTGCTGGTGGGTCTGACTTCAAGTCTCTCCTGGCTCCAATTCATCTTCCATTCAACTGTAAAATCAACCTTCCTAAAACATAGATAGGATCATGTCATCTCTCTATTCAATAAACTCTCACCTCAAATATGGAAAAAAATATGAAAAAATAAAATATCAAAATAAAACATTAAACCATAACCGATAACATATTTTATTTTATCTATTTTATTTGAAAGATTTTAATTAATTAATTAAGAATATTTTTCCATGACTACATGATTTGTGTTCTTTCCCTCCCTTCCTCCCACCCCTCTCCTGTAGCCAACAAGCTACGGGATTTTTACATGTGTCTCAATAAAATATTTTTAAAAGTCAAACATCAAATCCTCCTTTGAGGCTTTAACATGACCCTGGGGGAAATCATTTAACCTCCATCTGCCTCAGTTTGCTTATTTTAAAAATGGGAATAATAGCATCTATGTTCTAGTAATTTCAGTATGTTTATAGCATTCCTGTAAAAGTTATTGCATAAAATAATCTAAGACTGTCTAAGGGAGTTCTTTTCTTTTTAGTTTAATATTTTGATTTATTGTTCTCATTATTATAAATAGTTGTATTGGAGAGGCAGTAATACCTGCAGAAAGGCATAATGGAATAAATAATTGACTTTGGAGTCAGGAAGAACTGGGTTTAAATTCCACCTCAGTTCTATACCATCTCCAATTCCACATTGAATTAAAGAATATTTGTAAAAGTTTCTGGCACATAGCAGGCCCTTAAAATATTTATTCCTTTTCCTCCTTCCCTTCAAAACCTAACCCCCTTCCTATTTTTCTAGTTTTCTTACACTTTAATCCTTATCTTATTGTTTCTAGCTCTAACTTCCAACACTGTATGTTTTTAACTGGCTGATTCCTATACCTAGCATTCTTTCCTTTCTACCTCCTGAGTATTATGGATTCCTTTAAGTGTCAGTTAAAATCCTACCCTTTGCAAGATTCTTCTAGTCCTGGGGTAGCTGGGTGGCTCAGTAGATGGAAAGCTAGGCCTGGAGATGAAGGGTCCTTGGTTCAAATCTGTCCTCAGACTCTTCCTAGTTGTGTCACCACCCTAGGCAAGTCATTTAATCCCAAATGCCTACCCCTTAATGTTCTTCTACCTTGAAACAAATACTTGTATTAATTTTTTTTTTAACCCTTACCTTCTGTCTTGGAATCAATTACTAGGAAATGGGGGTCAAGTGACTTGTCCAGGATCATTCAGCTAGGAAGTATCTGAGTTCTGATTTGAACCCAGGAGCTCCCATCTCTGGGCTTGGCTCTCAATCTACTGAGCCATCTAGGTGCCCATTATATCAATTCTAAGTATCAATTCTATCATAATTAGTATCAGTTCTAAGACAGAAGGGTTGGGAAAAAAAGACTCTTAGACTCCCTTCATGGGTAGTGACTTCCCTTTGAAATTGCTTCCCAATTTATTTGGTACATATCTTATCTGTACATAGTTGTTAGCATTTTCTCTTCCCCATTAGACTATGAGCTTATTGAGGGCAAAGACTCTCTTTTGCCTTTTTTTTTTAATTACCAGCTTTAGTGAAGTACCCCACCCATTTAGTTGTTATTCATTTGTTTTGGTCGTATCTGACTCTTTGTGACACTATTTGGGTTGGCAAAGATACTGAAGCCATTTGCCATTTTCTTCTTCAGCTTATATTACATGTGAGGAAACGGAGGCAAAGAGAGTTAAGTGACTTGTCACTCAGCTACAAAATGTCTGAGGCTGAATTTGAAATCATGAAAATGAGTGTCCTAACTCCAGGCTTGGTGCTCTATTCGCTGTACTGCTGGGCTTATAGTCAATGCTTAATAAATGCTTGTTGACTTTATTAAGATCAATAACTAACACTTTTTTTGTCTGCCGTGCTGCACAAAATATAAAGTCCCCCATCTGGTGAAAATGGATATAATGGGATCATCTCATAATCCTCACCACAATTTCCCTTCCTAACTTTTTTCACACACTGCCCTTGTTTGGTTTTTTTCTCCAAAAGTTCTTGAAGTACTGATTTATATAACAAAGGCCATCTCACTAAAGATGCATTAGTCCTTTGCTTCTCGCTAATGGAGGTCTACCCAATTTCTGTCTGTCTGTCTCTCTTTCTCTCTCCCCTTCCATTCCCCCCCCCCCCTCTCTCTCTCTCTCTCTCTCTCTCTCTCTCTCTCTCTCCACTAGCATCAAACTGGTTTTCCCTAGTGGCATTCAAAAGCATCTGACCTCATCTGTAGTATGAGTCTTCTCTCCCATTTCTCAGTCTCCCATGCTAATGAAAATAATCGTTACTACTCATACAGTACTTTCCTTTTCCAAAACACCTGACTGTCTTTTTGTTAATTAATTTGCACAATGCTTCTTTGAAGGTGGCCAACTCTATTCTGCCAATTAGGCAGAGAAGGAAACTGAGGCAGACAGAAGGTACATATTTACAAATAAGGCCACCCAGCAAGGTGCTGGCAGAATGCCTGTCATTCAGTATCTGACTCAGAGCATAGGCAAGCTCCATTAGCACTTAAAATACTTATCTCTGGTAAGTAAAGAGCTGTAGATTTTAGAATTAGGTGGTGATGTTGCAAAACAGTTAATCCTGAACCATATATATAGTCTGCAAATTATCTGTACTCTCTGATTTTACTCCTCCCTCACCTTGATGAGATCATCCACAGCTCATTGCAGAGAACTTCTCTTGATTCTCTCAGGCATATTTATTTAGTCTCCTGCATTTAATTTCATATTCTTTCTGAGACCCTTCCCTTGGGCAAAAATTTAGATTTGGAATAATTCTCCACCTTTATGAAAAGCTTTTTAATCAGATTTGGAACTGATTTTGCACGAAGACTTTTACAATTTATGTTATGTGATAAATCACTTAGACATTGGACCTCATGGAAAAGAAGGAGATTAGATGAGAGACCTCCGTGGTCCCTTTTACCTCAGATCAGTGATCAAAGGATGTAAGTTAAATTCAAGCAAATATTTATTAAACCTCTACTAAGTACATTGTATTCAGTTTATCTTGTATATAGCTTATTTGTACATAGTTGTTTGCATTTTGTCCCCCTCCCCTCCCCATCCAACCCAAACACACACATTTATTATAAACTCTTTGAGGTCAGGCACTGTTTTTCCTTTTTTTTTTTAATTCCCCAGTGTTTAATATAGAGCCAGGCACATAGTAAAGGCTTAATAGATGCTTGTTGATTTCATTTAACTTGCATTAACTTGCAATTTGAAGCCTAACTTTAGGCAGAGAGATTTGCTTCAGAGTTGATGTTATCCATCCCTCAATGCTCTCTGCCCCCAAAGGCAGACTGCCCATATTAGGCTTTCTGAGAGACACAGAGAACTATAAGACTCTCTCTCTCTCCTCAAGGAGTTCAGACTAATTGGTAAGATGAGATAGATATGCCAGAAAAATTAAATAAGTCAGAAACCAGTAGCTCTGTAAAGAATAAACAGAGAGTAAGGAGTCCCCAAGGATAATGTTTCTTAAGGGAGAGATGTTCACATGTAACATTTGGACAGGACCGCCATATATAAAGCTTTAATGGCAATGTCTTTGCATGTTGGGATTAGGCAATGCTTCCCAGAAGTAACACAGATTTTTATAGATGGGCTTGAACTCACTTTGTTTCAAGGACTTATCCCTACTAGGTCTAGGAGTATATTTACATTTATGCTACTCTTTTCTGTTGCCTTATAGTTTTTTTGATTCATGGAAACTTGGGTTTCTCTTTCAATGCATTAAAAAAATTAAAAAAAAAAAACCTTACCTTCTGTCCTGGAGTTAATACTGTATGTTGGCTCCAAGGCAGAAGAATGGTAAGGGTGGGCAATGGGGGTCAACTGACTTGCGCAGGGTCACACAGCTGGGAAGTGTCTGAGGCCAGATTTGAACCTAGGACCTCCTGTCTCTAAGCCTGGCTCTCAACCCACTGAGCTACCCAGCTGGCCCCTCAATGCACTTTTTAAAAAATATTTTATTTTTTTAGAAAAATTTTCCATGGTTCCATGATCCTTCTTTTAACTTTCCTCTTTACCCCTTCCATCCCCCCCATTATCCAACGTGCATTTCCACTGATTTTAACATGTGTGATCAATTAAGACTTATTTACATACTATTGATAGTTGCATTGGTGTGGTCCTTTGGAGTCTACATCCCGAACCATGCCCGCATCAACCCATGTGTTCAAGTGGGTTTTTTTCTTCTGTGTTTCCACTCCTGCAGTTCTTCCTCTGAATGTGGGTAGCATTCTTTTCCATAAATCCCTCAGAATTGTCCTGGGTCATTGCATTGCTGCCAGTACAGAAGTCCATTACATTCTATTTTACCACAGTGTATCAGTCTCTGTGTACAGTGTTCTTCTGGCTCTGCTCCTTTCACTCTGCATCAATTCCTAGAGGTCTTTCCAGTTCACATGGAATTCCTTCAGTTTATTATTCCTTTGAGCACAATAGTATTCCATCACCAACATATACCACAATTTGTTCAGCCATTCCCCAATTGAAGGGCATCCCTTCATTTTCCAGTTTTTTGCCACCACAAAAAGCACAGCTATAAATATTTTAGTACAAGTCTGTTTATTTATGATCTCTTTGGGGTACAAACCCAGCAATGATATGGCTGGATCAAAGGGCAGGCAGTCTTTTATTGCTCTTAGGGCATAGTTCCAAATTGCCATTCAGAATGGTTGGATCAGTTCACAACTCCACCAGCAATGCATTAATGTCCCACTTTTGCCACATCCCCTCCAACATTCATTACTCTCCCCTTCTATCATTTTAGCCAATCTCCTAGGTGTGAGGTGGTACCTCAGAGTTGTTTTGATTTGCATTTCTCTAATTATTAGAGATTTAGAACACTTTCTCATGTGCTTATTAATACTTTTGATTTCTTTATCTGAAAATTGCCTATTCATGTCCCTTGCCCATTTATCAATTGGGGAATGGCTTGATTTTTTTATACAATTGATTTAACTCCTTGAATATTTGAGTAATTAGACCTCTGTCAGAGTTTTTTGTTATAAAGATTTTTTCCCAGTTTGTTGTTTCCCTTCTGATTTTGGTTGCATTGTTTTTATTTGTACAAAACCTTTTTAATTTAATACAATCAAAATTATTTATTTTACATTTTGTAATTTTTTCTAACTCTTGCTTGGTTTTAAAATTTTCCCTTTCCCATAGATTGGACAGTTATACTATTCTACGTTCACCTAATTTTCTTATAATTTCCTTCTTTATATTCAAGCCATTCTGAATTAATCTTGGTGTAGGGTGTGAGATGTTGATCTAAGCCTAATTTCTCCAATATTGTTTTCCAATTTTCCCAACAGTTTTTGTCAAATAGTGAATTTTCGTCCCCAAAATTGGGCTTTATCATAGACAGTCTTGTTGATGTCACTTACCCCAAGTCTATTCCACTGATCCTCCCTTCTGTCTCTTAGCCAGTAGCAATCTTTTTGATGACCGCTCCTTTAAAGTATAGTTTAATATCTGGTACTGCTAGGCCTCCTTCCTTCACATTTTTTTTCATTATTTCCCTTGATATTCTTGACCTTTTGTTCTTCCAAATGAACTTTGTTATAGGTTTTCCTAATTCATTAAAAAAGTTTTTTGGTAGTTTGATAGGTATGGCACTAAATAGGTAAATTAATTTGGGTAGAAAGGTCATTTTTATTATGTTAGCTCATCCTACCCATGAGCAATTAATGGTTTTCCAATTGTTGAGATCCAGTTTTATTTTTTTGGAAAGTGTTTTGTAGTTGTTTTCATATAATTGCTGTGTTTGTTTTGGTAGATAGATTCCCAAGTATTTTATATTGTCTAGGGTGATTTTAAATGGTGTTTCTCTTTCTACCTCTTGCTGCTCTAATGTATTGGAAATATATAGAAATGCTGATGATTTATGTGCATTTATTTTGTATCCTGCAACTTTGCTAAAGTTGTTGATTATTTCTACAAGCTTCTTAGTTGATTCTCTAGGATTTTTTAAGTAGACCATCATATCATCTGCAAAGAGTGATAGCTTAGTCTCCTCATTGCCTATTTTGATACCTTCAATTTCTTTTTCTTCTCTAATTGCTATTGCTAGTGTTTCTAGTACTATGTTGAATAATAGAGGTGATAATGGGCATCCTTGTTTCACTCCTGATCTTATTGGGAAGGCTTCTAATTTATCCCCATTGCATATGATGCTTGTTGATGGTTTTAGATATATACTGTTTATTATTTTTAGGAAAGGTCCTTCTATTCTTATACTTTCTAGTGTTTTCAATAGGAATGGATTTTGTGCTTTGTCAAAGGCCTTTTCAGCATCTATTGAGATAATCATGTGGTTTTTGTTGGTTTGCTTGTTGATATGGTCAATTATGTGAAAGGTTTTCCTGATGTTGAACCATCCTTGCATTCCTGTTATAAATCCCACCTGATCATGGTGGATAATCCTCTTGATCACTTGCTGGAGTCTTTTTGCTAGTATTCTATTTAAGATTTTTGCATCTATGTTCCTTAGGGAGATTAGTCTGTAGTTTTCTTTCTCTGTTTTTGACCTACCTGGCTTTGGGATCAGTACCATATTTGTATCATAAAAGGAATTTGGTAGAATTCCTTCTTTGCTTATTATTTCAAATCATTTGTATAGTATTGGAATTAGTTGTTCTTTGAAGGTTTGATAAAATTCACTTGTGAATCCATCTGGTCCTGGGGATTTTTTCTTAGGGAGTTCTTTGATGGTTTGTTCAATTTCTTTTTCTGATATGGGATTATTTAAGTATTCTATTTCTTCTGCTGTTATCTAGGCAATTTATATTTTTGTAAATATTCATCCAACTCACCTAGATTACTATATTTATTACCATATAATTGGGCAAAATTGTTTTTAAAGATTGCCTTGATTTCCTCTTCATTAGAGGTGAGGTCTCCCTTTTCATCTTTGATACTGATGATTTGGTTTTCTTCTTTCCTTTTTTAATTAGATTGACCAGTAGTTTGTCAATTTTGTTTGTTTTTTCAAAGTACCAGCTTCTAGTCTTATTTATTAATTCAATAGTTCTTTTACTTTCAATTTTATTGATTTCTCGTTTAATTTTTGTAATCTCTAATTGGTTTTTTTGCTGGGGATTTTTAATTTGTTCCCTTTCTAGTTTTTTAATTTGCATGCCCAGTTCATTGATCTTTGCCCTCTCCAGTTTGTTAATATATGTACTCAAGGACATAAATTTCCTCCTGAGTACTGCCTTAGCTGTATCCCACAGAGTTTGGTAGGATGTCTCATCATTGTCATTCTCTTCAATGAAATTATTGATTGTTTCTATGATTTCTTCTTTAACTAACTGGTTTTGGAGAATCACATTATTTAATTTCCAATTAGTTTTTGGTTTGCCTGTCCATGTGCCCTTACTAATTATTATTTTTATTGCATTATGATCTGAGAAGGTTTCATTTATTATTTCTGCTCTTTTGCATTTGTTTGCATTGTTTCTATGCCCTATAAATAGTCAATCTTTGTGAATGTATCATGTGCAGCTGAAAAGAAGGTCTATTCCTTTTTGTCCCTATTTATTTTTCTCCACATATCTATTAAATTTAATTTTTCTAGGATTTCATTCACCTCTCTTATCTCTTTCTTACGTATTTTTTGGTTTGATTTATCTAGATGTGAAAGAGGAATATTTAGATTTCTCACTAGTGTGGTTTTACTTTCTATTTCCTTGTTGAGCTCTGCCAGTTTCTCCTTTAGGAATTTGGATGCTACATCATTTGGTGCATACATGTTGAGTAAAGTTATTTCCTCATTGTCTATACTGCCTTTTATCAGGAAGTAATTACCTTCCCTGTCTCTTTTAATCATATCTATTTTTACTTTGGCTTTGTCAGAAATCATGATCACCACTCCTGCCTTTTTTCCCCTCATTTGAAGCCCAAAAGGTTTTGCTCTAGCCCTTAACCTTAAACCTGTGTATGTCCACCCGCCTCACATGTGTTTCTTGCAGACAATATATGGTAGGATTTTGGTTTCTAATCCACTCTGCTATTTCCTTCCATTTTATGGGCGAGTTCATCCCATTCACATTCAGAGTTATAATTATCAATTGTGTATTCCCTAACATTTTGGTATCATCTCCTAATTCTACCCCTTCTCCTTATGCTATTCCCTTTTAAACCAGTGATTTGTTTTAAATCAGTCCCCCTTGTTCCCTCCCTTGATTTAATTCTCTTTGCACCCCATCCCTTATTATTCCCCTCTTTTTATTTTTTAACACCTAATGAATTCCCTGTCCCCCCCTCTCCTTCCATCCCTTTTTTGACCTCTCCACTCCCCTACTTCCTTTGGCTAATCCCTTCTGACTTTCTCAGTAGGGTTAGATAGAATTCTATATCCCAATGGATATAGCTACTCTTCCTTCTCAGGATTAATTCCACTGAGAGTAAGGTTTAAATATGCTCTCTTCCTCTCCTTCTTATAGTAGTATTCATCCCCTCCACTTTCCATGCTCTCTTTGTGTGGTATGGAATATCCTATTCTTCTTATTCATTCAAGTTTCTCTTGGTGTCATCTACTATTCACCCCCCTCTTTTTTACCCATCCTGTCTCATCTTAGACTATTTAGTGCTCCAACCTCTCCCTAGAAGAATAATTCTTCTAAATACTATAATAGTGAATCCAGTTTTTGAAAATTACACATAACATTTCTTCATATAGGAATACAAATAATTTGATCTTATTAAAGCCCTTAAAGAGGCAAATTTAAAAATAAGAGTTTTCTTTCTTTCCCCTCTGTTTCTTATTTACCTTTTCATGTTTCTCTTGGTTTTTGTGGTTGGATATTGAATTTTCGATTTAGTCCTGTTCTTTTCTGTGCAAATACTTCTAACTTGTGCAAAAATCTTCTAACTTGTTGAATGCCCATACTTTCCCCTGGAAGTATATATTCTGTTTTGATGGGTAGGTGATCCTTGGTTGTAGACCCAGTTCTCTTGCCTTTCTAAATATCATATTCCAAGCCTTGAGGTCTTTTAGTGTGGAGGCTGCCAGACCCAGTGTGATCCTGATTGGTGCTCCTTGATATCTGAATTGCCTCTTTCTGGCTTCTTGTAAAATGTTTTCTTTTACTTGGAAGCTCTTGAATTTGGCTATTATATTCCTGGGGGTTGTCTTTTCAGGGTTTAGTGTAGAGGATGATCTATGGATCCTTTTAGGTGGATGAGCAAACAAGTGGGCCAAGTTCCAGGCTCTGGGGAGCGGGCTAGGACCATGGGGGCTTGACCTTGAAAACAGCTAGACCAGAGACCCCAGGAGGCTTGAAAACTCTGATCTTGGACACTGGAGTAGGGCTCAGAGAGGCAGCAGCAGAGCTCAGTGCACTCAGACTCAGAGGAAAACCCCAGATAGAGGAGGAAACGTGGGCCAAGTTCTGGGCTCTGGGCAGCTGGCTAGAAACATGGGGGCTCGATCCTGGAAACAGCTAGACCATAGACCCCAGGAGGGGCCCCAGAGAAACCAAGAGACTCACAAAGTAGCCTCAGGCAAAAACTGCTCCCTAACTCCATACAAAGGGTATCAGATTGCCTTACTCAGACTTCTGGCAGATAAAGCACAATGATGCCAAGCAAAGCCCAAGAAATAAACAAGAAGACAAAGAAAAAACTCTAACACTTCATAACTTCTGCACAGAAAAAAACCAGAAAACAGAGGAGGACAAACAATTAAAGACATCCAAACTTTCCTCCTAAAATGAAAATGCGTCACAAGATCTTTTTTTTTTTTAATTGTCACACAAAACACACTTCCATATTGGTCATTGTTGTAAGAGCACACTCATACATAACGCAAACCCCAAAATAATACTGTAAATACACTGATGCAAGAAACAACTCCAACAGTTCTTTCTCTGGAGGGTGATAGATTTCCCCATCATAAGTCTTTTAGGATTGTCTCAGATCATTGCCTTGCTGAGATTAGCCAAGTTTTCACAGATTAGCATCATCCAATATTGCTATTACTGTGTACAATGTTCTCCTAGTTCTGCTTATTTCTCTCTGCATCAGTTCCCACAGATCTATGAAATGTTTTTCATTTGCTTGTATTCTTATGTTTTTATATGGAGATGTGTTTGTTATGAGGTGGAAGGTCTGGGATAAAAAAAACAAACAAACTTTAGAATTCTACCTTTTTAGGAACATTTCAAATTAAATTGTGAATGTACAACTTACAAAGATTTTTGTAATGCAAAATCCCATTGATTTTTTTTAAACTAGAGATAGATGTATTCACTCTTTGCGAGGTGGGAGTCACAGGCTGGTTAGAGCTGGAAGATATCTCAGAGGTGATCTAATCCATCCCTCTTGTTTTACTGATTCTGGAACCAGTACTCTTTGTACTCAACAAGACTGCCTCCTTTTTCCTCTATTGGGATTATAACAGAAGATAGATTAATTTATAGAATGTTCCCTTTTAGTTAAAAAGATGTGAATTTTTTAATTGAAAACTTTTATTTAATTAATTTAGAATATTTTTCCATGGTTCCGTGATTCATGTTCTCCCCCCACCCCAATAGCCAACACACAATACTGGGTTTTACATGTATCATTGATCAAGACCTATTTCTATATTAATTGTACTAGGGTGATCATTTAGAGAAAGACGTGAATTTTGAATCCTACCCCAGATACTCATCATCTGGGTGACCCTAGGCAATTCACTTAACTTTTCTCAGCCTCAAGTGCCCTCACCTGTAAATTGGGATAATAATAAAAGCCACCACATCACATGGTTGTTGTAAGGATCAGCTTAAGAGAACAAGTAAAATGCTTTGGGAACTTTAAAATGCTATGTAAATGCTAGCTATTATTAATTTCAGAGATGAAATGGGCTTCAATGGCCATCTAGCCCAGCCCATAGTCCAAAAAAGATCCTTTCTAAAACATATTTGACTTATTCATGGCAGAGGACTGAGCACAGTGACACATATATTTGCACACAACACACACATAAATTTGTATGTGCATGTAGATATACTCCCATGCTGGATAGGGCACTGGCTCTGGAGTTAGGAAGACTTATTTTCTTGAGTTCGAATCCAGCCTCAGACACTTACTAGCTGTGTGACCCTGGGCAAGTCACTTGACATTTTTTTGCTTCAGTTTTCTCATCTGTAAAATGAGCTGGAGAAGGAATTGGCACACCACTCCAATATCTTTCCCAAGAAAAATCCTAAATGAGGTTTTGAAAAGTCATATAGGACTGAAAAACAATTTAACAAAAAATAAGGAAATACATACATACATATATATATATGTATATATATATACACACACACACATATATGCACACACAATCAGGGTTGTGTTGTTAAATATTTAATGAACAGTGGTCTTAAAACTTGAACACACTTTAAAGTTTAGTCTATATCACACTTTCTCCATTATTTTCTTAATTCTATACAGTCAACAAAACAATAAACCAAGCCCTCATTTTTTACATTTGCCATTTTCTGAGTTGTTAAATACTCATACTGAAAAATGCAACATTTTGCTTTCTTGGAGCTGGCAAGAGGTGGCTCCAGTACACATCTATGACAATAGATATTCAAGAAATATTTTTGGATAAACAATAAGAGTTGGGTAACAGCAGCATACTTCAAAAATAAGCGCCACCATTTAACACACACGTTCCAGCCTGAATATCATTTCAGTCTGAGACTTCTGGTTATGTAAACAAAATAGTTTCCCACTTTTAAATTCAGTGAGCACTGTTCTTTTTTTTTTTTTTGTTTGGTACAGACAAATTCCCCTTGGTCATTTTTCATATATATGCAGGGTAAGGAAAAGCATGCTGACATCTCAGGTCATGCTGACCTCTCCTATGAACTTAATTATTTTCCAGCTTGTGTTATAATCATTCATGTAGGTCTATCCTCTCCCTTCTGCAAGATTGTCAGTTCCTTGTGGATGGTGGGTTTTTTCTTCCCCATCCTGGTGTCCTAAGGGACTCAGTCTAGTGTTTTTGCATGTACCAAGTGCCCTGTGCATGTCTACTGAATTGTACTGAATCGAAAGAAGGGGTCAGCCTTTGGGGAGTCTGTTAAGCATTTTCTTGTGGGTGTCTGGCTCACCCATTCGTGGTTTCAACGCCAGACTAGAAACTAGCCGGTGGAGGTGGAGATGGAGGTGGAGGCGGTGGCCAATTTCCCTTTTTAATCACCCAGCCTTCAGGATATGCACAGTTATGATATCGGGGTGAGGACAGACATGCTGACACAAGTGAGAAACAGATAGAGAAGGAGGGAGAGGGGAGGAGGGAGATGGAAAGGTCTGAGAAGCACTTTGGGGGCAGAACTTGACTGGGATCCTCTTAGTAACAGCTCTTACGTCATTAGCCCAAAGCCTGCCTCCAAGGTCTGACGGGACACCCAGTCTCCTGTTTTCTCAGTCTAATGAACCTCACACTTGTCGGGGACCTTGGTGAGGAGAAAGGGTAAGACAGCAGAAACTAGAGCCAGAGGACCTGGGAGTGAGTTCCGGTTCTGCTGCTTAGTACTTGGCAAGTCCCAGCCCTTTAGGGTAATATTTCCTCATCTATAAAATGTTGAACTAGATGACATCTAAGGTCCCTTCCACCTCCAAATCTAGCGCACAATCTAGTACAATCCCTTAATGAAAAAACAAAAAGTTTTACTTTATTTTTATTTTTGGTTTTTATATTATAGATGTTTCTGGATAGGATTCTCCCCCCATATATACATATTTGTGTATTAGATAAACACATGTTTATCTATTTTATTTTTATGTATTTATTTTTATGTCATTTATTTATTGTGTAAATATAATTATTATACATTTATTTTTTATATTTATCTAGATAAGACACATGTATATTATATATATACATATATGTATGTAACACATACATGCATATATAAACATATACACACATAAATATATGTATATGTGTATGTATGTATATGTACACACACACACATATATAGATCTATGTCTGGAAAGGACCTCACAGGCCATGTAGCCCAAAGTCCCTCATTTTATAGATGAGGAAACTGAGTCAGCTAGGTGATGCCGTGGATAGAGCACTGGGCTTAGAATCAGGACTGCTCATCTTCCTGAGTTCAGATCTGACCTCTGACACTTGCTAGCTGTATGACCTGTGTAATAATTACAATTTAAATTATGAGGCTGTTAGTAGCTTTTTAGTTGCTTTATTACAGCAAAATTGAGAGAAGGAAAAGGGATTCCTTTAGTTAAGTGCACAGAGCCAGAGACCCACACCTGCCATACTTTAACCAAAGCAAAGCTCAAGCTCCCAAGAAAGAGCCCTGAAGCATGTGTCTCAGCCAAATTTATCTCCCAAGCTTCTGTACATCAAATGAGGACATACTTAAAAGGATGCTGGGAATGTAGCTCAGGTGTGGCAAATTTTCTACCTCCACACCTGGGACAAGTCACTTAACCCTATTTGCCTCAGTTCCTCCCCTGTCAAATGAGCTGGAGAATGAAATTGGAAAACTACTCTTTGCCAAGAAACTTGGCCAACATTGGCCAAAACTCAATCTTTGCAAGAAAATCCCAGTTGGAGTAATGAAGAATCAGCTGCTTCTGAAAGGACTCACCAATAACAACAAGCTGGAGATTTGTCCAAAAGTCACACTACTAGTAAATGTTAGATGGGAGATTTCTACTTAGATTCTCAGCCCCAAGCACAGAGGCCATTGGACCATACTGAGCTCTCCCTTCCACAAAGAAAATGAAAGTAAGCAGCAAAACCAGCCAAGACAGTAATCACATCAGATGTAAGCATCCCCTCCCCAAATTGTCTAGAAAGGAAGGAGTTAGATTTCACTGTTTATTCTCTAGGTTCAAGATTGGTCACAACAATCACATATAGTTCGGATTCCTTTTAGAACCTTTTAGAATTTTAGAATCATTTTACTACTACTTTTCCAGAGAAGTGAATGGATTTGCCCAAGGTCATACAATGAGATAGGACAAGGATACAGGCTGTCTCAAAAGTCACAGTGTAGTTTTAAGCTTTAATAACTTCAGAAGTACACTAGTTAAAGACATTAGAAAATTATTTGAAAGTTTACTTACATTTCCTTTGCATTCATATTTATTTTACACTTTGTGAATTTTGAATAATCATTTTTAAAAATGTAATTTTAAGAAGCAGTGAAACTCGGTCATTTTGTGCTGCATGTGGCAGAGTTTCTAGGTGATACTTTCTCAGTCCCAAGGATTGATGGAGTAGGTTGGGCTACTTTGGTCTCCTGATTGAACTCTATTAGATTTTTTTCTTGTAGGATCACATCAATACTGTTATACCTACATCAAAACTTTGCTCTATGGATGATATGAAGGCTAGCATCACAAGCGTAATCCTGTTAGTGTCTGAGGCGCAGCTGAGAAAAGTTTTTACAAAATCTGAAAATCATCTTGAGAGATGTATAATGCAAGATGGCATTTGTGGTGAAATTTAATGAGAAACATATCAATATTTTAAAATTATAAATAACCTTTCAAAAATTTTTTTGTGAATTTGTAGCACTTTATACTTCTGAAGACACTAAAGTGTTTAAGACTTTTTTTTTCCTAAACCCTTACTCTGTCTTGGAAACAACTCTAAGACAGAGGGGCAAGGGACAGGCAATTGAGGTTAAGTGACTTTTCCGGTGTCACACAGCTAAGAAATGTTCTGAGGCCAGATTTAAACTCCAGGACGGATATTTTATCCACTGAGTCACCCAGCTTCTCTGGAGTATAAGACTTTTGAGACACCTGATTTTTAGTCCTGTCCCAACTCCACTCTCTTGGGCTCCCTTTTTAGCATACCCTTCCATCCCTGACAGGGTCACCTGCTGTCCAGCTCTGCAAGGAGACCGAGACAGCTTGCCTGTGTGGCAGAGAGCTATGGAACTTCCAAAGTTAATGTTTCCAAATAAGTGCTGGAACTGGAAACATCAGCCAAGTGCTGAGCCGCATAATGGGGGAGGAGAGAAGGGTTTGTACTCTTAGCTGATACTTACTGTTTGTGCCCTTCCCATCAGGCTGCTATATTCGTCACCTTATTTTCACTAGAAAGTTTCCAAAAAAAAAACCCACTGAAAAATGGTCAAAGATAAAAGTGTGGTCCATCAATCTCTGCCCCTTTATACAAACAAAGCCTGCTGTGAAGCAAGATGTGCCTTCTGCTTTCACCCTGTACCCAGGAGACGTGTCTTCTGCAATAAGACAGCAGCACCCCTCTCTCCCCCCAATCCCCATGCTACCACCACAAACTGCCAACACCGAACATTATGTGGGCTCCTCCTGGGCTACCAGGGAAGGGAAGGAGGATTCTGCTTTTAAAGGGAGCTGGTTACATAAGGCTCATGCCAGGGTACAGTGGAATGCCTTTTATTGAAACATTAGATAACTCCTGGCATTTCTAGACAAGTTTCAAACATAGCAATCAGCTGCTCAAACAATAGACATTAAGGACATGTGAAAGGTTTAGTCTGACTTCTCTAAGTCGAAGGTCTTCCAAGTAATCCCCCAGCTAAGAGGAGTCAAAGAGAGCTGGATTCTTTGTCGAGGATCCCCTAAATCCTCTGTACTACTACTTATACTTCTGGGATCTTAGGCAAATCACCTCTTCTCACCTGCAAAATGAAGGGGTTAGACACATCCATTTACAAAATGTAGAAAATCATTCTTAGCTCACAGGTGGCACAAAAACAGGCAGAGGATCAGATTGGCTCTTGGGCTATAGTTTGCCGACCTGTGTGGATTAAATTAATCATGTCAAGCTCAAGTCAAATCAGGATCACTCATCTCAAAGGGACATATTTAGTTTTAAAATCTAATACCAAAAAAAACACACACACACTCAAAAACTAATACCATCCGTGTTTTATTGTATTTTTATTTGTTATGCTAATATTTTTGAATTATATTTTAATTTTGTTCCTGCTGCTCTAAGGAGTGTTGTAGGTTGGGCTCCATACATGCTGGGGCTTCTTGTTTGAAAACTTGACTAGATGACATCTAAGGTACCTTCCAGATGTAAATCTGTGATTCTTATCCATTCTTATATATGTGTATATATATATATATATACACAGATATATGCTTGTATGCATATATGTAGATTTATACTATATGTATATGATGAATGTAGACTTAATTTAATTATCACAGTATACATGTTATAATATACTATATAATATAAAATTATATATAATATAATATAATATAATATAATATAATATAATATAATATAATATAATATAATATAATATAATATA
>NC_058130.1:347200746-347240033 GCF_016433145.1 Gracilinanus agilis | reverse complement strand
TTTTTTTTTTTTTTAAATCCTTACCTTTTGTCTTAAAATCAATATTAAATATTGGTTCCAAGCAGAAGAGAGGTAAAGCCTGAGCAATTGGGGTTAAGTGACTTATCCAAGATCACATAGCTAAGAAATTTATGAGGCTTGATTTGAATCTAGTGCCTCTTATATCTAGCCCTAGCTCTCTACTCATTAAGTCACTTAAGTGTCTCCTTTCCAGTCTTATTCTAGTCTTGCCTTCTACATATGATCACAGTCTCTCAGATGTCACCTATATTCCAAGCACAGAGTCTCCTCAATAACATCCTCAAGTATTTATAAAACCTCCATTTGGGAGGCAGCTAGGTGGCTCAGTGGATTGGAATTTTGCAAAACACACAAAATTACAATGAAACCAATTATTACTGAAATAAAAACAATTCTTTTCTCATTTTAGATCTTGGAGTCTTGAAATCTGCCTCCCTGAGCGTTTATGGACCCTAGGATAAGAACTCTTGAATTAGACCAATTAATTAAAAACCAAAATGGCAATTCAGAAAAGCCATTAGAGTTTATTAATGGCTATATAATGGATGTGTGCATTCTACCATAATATTTGAACAATAGTATAAAAATATTCTAGGACATGTGCACAATAATATATACTGTGGCTTTTGTTATGATTAGGAATACAGGAGCTATTTAGAAATAATCTTAAGAATAGGTATCAAATATCATCATGGTAAAGGTGCCTGGAAAAACATATTAAAAACTCTGAAAAGACATTGGAAGGTTATATGATTTTCTCGTAGCCACGCAAAGTAGAAAATGTGAACACCATGTCACCTAATTAGACACTGAAAAGGAACCATTCAGAATGGAATCTAGAAAACAGAAATATATAATTTCATGGTACTTTGATTTCAACAATTAAAAATCAAAACCCAGTGGTTAATGTGATGCAAGGAGTCAAAGCAGAACAAAGAACAAAATTCATGATTTGAAATCAATTTAAAACTCGAACATAGAGGTTTGAGAAGAAAACCCAAAATAATAATAATATAAATAGAGTAAAAGCAACATCCAGAGAAGGAGGATATAGAAAATTTCTGTTCATCTATATAATCCAAAGAAAGACAACACAATAAAAATGAAAGTTGGATCAAATGTGAAAGAATATTTGGGTATTGTTAATGTAATGAATGACAGAACAGTTACATCAATTGTGGTGGCTGAAATATTAGCTTCTCTACAAAAGTGGAGAATGGCAGGGCTGGCTAAGACCCATAATTATTGGCTCAAAGGTTTCAGAGTTGTAATTGAATTACTAACAAAGCACTTCACCAGCTTCCTTTTGGATGCAAATTTAATCCCATCTTTTTAAACTGAAGGTATCATATATTTATTACCAAAAGATGAGAACTGTTAAAACCTTCCAGACATAGGCCAATTATACGTTTATATACTAGATGAAAAGTATTTGCAGCTTGTAGAGCTGAAAAAAATTCCATAAATACTTAAAACAAAAAATACTTTAACTGAGGGATGAAAAGAGTATACCAAAAAGATCAAGAAACACAAAGAGCAACTCATCAGTAATTCAATTATTATAAAGTAAGACGTCCTAAGAGTCTGCAACATTTACAGGGACTTTTTTGGTCATCAGGAAGTCTTTGACTTACTTTTGGAGTCTTGACTCAGCCATATGCTACAAACAGATAAAATAGAACCAAATATAGTGAAAATACTAGTATATTTGATGTCCATGTGGAAATCTGTTTTCTATTTAAAACCTATCACCACACAATAATATTGAGTAGAATTAATATAAAATATAGCATCTTTCAGGGTGATAACTTAAGTTTGCTATGATTATCTCTAGTTTTCGATCCATTATCATCACTCCTGAATATTACTGAGTTTGATTTCCAAAGTTACAGATGGAATTCTCCCAAAACATTTGAATTACTTGATGTACACATATGACTTTAAGTTAAATGGCTCTCTGAAAAGACCTCTAAATTGCTTGTTCATCTCGTGGAAATTTTATCCAATAATATAAAAATGTCACTTGGAAATTATGTAAAGGTATGCCAAGTTAAAATAGAGACTGACAGCTTGAAAGCTGATGCCTAGAGATCACATTGAAACAAAAGATAAAGAGGATACTTATAAAAATATTGATCTTCTCCAGTGAAGATGCATTTAATGAAAGGCTTTCAAAGGGAAAGTCTTGCCTGTATGTGTTATAAAAAGGTGTCTGGCATCCTGAACTCAAAGGTTAACTAGAAGAGTGCACTTAAAGTAAAACATCTATGTAATATCTTATTACTGTTGTTTCTGAGCCTGAGTCTTTCTGTCTTTACCCAGATTAAAAGTATGGAAGCCATTCATGGGCCCAAGCTTAATACTCATTTCATGTATGCTTAAACCTTTTCTAATTCTCCAACCTGGGCCAGTTACTTTCTTCTTAGCCTTGTGGGCCTCCATTCCTGGGGGTATGTGAAGCATATGAATGTCAGATATCAAGCAGACATTTAACTGTGTTTTATTTCCCTTGATACCTTAGTTCAATATTCCTAAACTCATGCAATTGCTCAGTTTCAGCCTTCCTCGAAAAAGTGACTACAAGTTTGTGTCAGCTAATAGTTAATGTGCATTTGTTGGTCCAGTAAAATGGACAAAAATGAATGTAGAAGGTATATGAACAAAAGCTCTTATTATATTAACAAAATATAAGAATTCTTATCCCCAAAGCAGGTATAGAAAGATTGCTATTTTCTTTCCAAAAAAGGAAGAGAATAAGAAAAAGGGAAATAATCTGTGTGCTCCAAAATATTTAGAACAGATCTCTTCATGGTGGCAAAGAACTGGAAATTGAGGGGATATCTATCAAATGGGGAATGGCTAAACAAATTGTGACATATTCTTGTGATGAAATATTATTGTGCCATCAGAAACAAAGAGCAGGTTAACTTTTTTGAAAAACATGGAAAGACCAATATGAAATAATGAGGGAAATGAGTAGAAATAAGAGAACACTAGGTACAGCTATAGAATTAACATTTGAAGAACCACTTGTGAATATCTACCTCCAGAGAAAGAACTGATGAATAGAAATAAAAAAGACATACTTTATATATTTTTTTTTCATTGGACAATGCCATCTATGGTGAGGGGAGGGGAAGGAGGGACTGAGATACCTGGGAATAAATTCTATTTTAAAAATGTAGCTGTTTGTGAAATTAAAAGAATGGAAAGAAAGAGGATTAATAGATGTCCTATATATTTTAGAAAATAGACTCCCAAGAATTTTTTGCATTTTGCTGGAACTTTACATGGAAATTCTCTTTCTTGTCTTGCTGAATTTAATTAGTATTGAATAGAAATGTGGATTTATTTTAGTATCCACCTTATAGGACTCTTGCAAGGATCAAGCCAGTTAACCTTTGCAAATCTTAAAGGACTATATAAATGTTGGATATTATTATTATTATGATGATGTTAGGCTTCTTGGCAACGAGTCAGGTTCAAGTCACTGACACCAGAAATTACAAGAACTTTATCCTTATGGAACCTAGACGTATTCATCAAGGGAGATTATGCAATGAAGTGGGGGAAACTGGTCAACATATGACAACAGGTGGCAATAATTTAGCATCTATTGAATACCTAGAAGTCAAAGTCAAGTCTGTAGAATTCCATACCAGAAGTTTACTACCCCTGATAAACTGCTAGATGACAAGTCCATGTTCTACAAATACAAAGTTCAGACTACTTGAGAATTCAACAAACCAATGGTTCCAAAACTGGAACATCATTGAAGGTAGATCCATTGCCCTAAGTTGCCTTGACATATATCATTGATACATAAAAACTTAAAAACGAGACTTTTTGTCAGATCTAAGCATTCCAAATGCTCATAATGCCCAATGTACATGGAATAAAAAGCTTTCAAAATATAGATGACTAGCAAAGAAAATTAAACCGTGTGGGAACAGAAGGAGGTACATGTCATTCCTATCATTCTTTTTGCTACCGGCATCCTGCCAAAGATGCTTTCAAGGAGTTTTTGGAAGAGGTACTTTCTTCCCAACACTCTTTTTCAGTTACAGAAAGCACTCATTTAGCCACCTGTGCAACAGTCCACAGGACATTCAATAAAAAACAATAGAAGCAAGAGTCAATTAGGTGGCTCAGTGGATAGTCAGGCTTAGAGATGGGAGGTCTTGGGTTCAAATATGACCTGAGACATTTCCTGGTTGGGCGACCCTGGGCAAGTCATTTAACCCCTTTGCCCAACCCTTACTGCTCTTCTGCCTTGGAAGTATTGATTCTAAGATTAAAAGTAAGTTTTTTTTAAACATTAAATATTTAAACATTTAAATAATAGCACTATAACAATTTGTCCTCATAATGACATATGCTTTTTTTGTGCACAAAAAACATAAAGATAATAATTGTAATTTATAAAGAGCTTTAAAGTTTGCCAAGAATTTTACATATAATTTTTTATTTGACCTTGAAGATGACTATGATATCGCATCCCCCCTTCTCTTTGCCAGAATAACCATTCCTAGATCCATGTATATATCTTCCTAGGCCAGTGATGGCAAACTTATAGTATCAAAGATGGCACACAAGCACTCTCCATAGGCACACAGCCACCCTCCCCCCACCCAGAGTTCATTACTAGAAAAGCAGAGGGACTCAGGTGGAGCTGCTCCCCTCCCCCCTCCATGTACCTGATGACATTTTCCCATTTCCCACCCCTCTGTCCAGCAGCCCAATGGGAACACACAGAGGGTAAAGTGGGTGGATCACAGGTGGCAGAGTTGGAGGGGAGCAGAGCACTGGGACCACTCCCTTCCCCCTTTCTATACATGCTGAGGACATTCCTCATGTCACCTGCCCCTCCACTCAGCAGCCCAGTGGGAAAGCTTCCTCCTTCCCCTGTATGGGGTAAGGAGGGGTTTGGGGCATGGCACTCAGTCTGAAGGGTGGGGTGGGGGTGAGATCCAGCACTCTGTCTCTAAAAGGTTCACTATCACTGTCCTAGGATATAGTTTTCCGTTCCTTCATAATTGTGGTCTCTCTCTTATGGACATGATCTACCCAGTCAATGGTATCCATGAAGCACTATTTCAGTTTTCTATGACTTCATGTTTGTAATGGGTTTTGTATTTTTTGCTTTCTAAATGGGGTATGGAGAGGAAGAGAATATGAAAATAAATCAAGTGAATTATCACTTTCATCCCTGAACTCTCTTGGATTTTAAATGTTAGAATTAGAAGAATTCTTGGTTGAATCTCAGATCTGCTAATTCTAATTGCTGTGGTTGTGATCAAGTCACTCCCTTGGTCTCAATTTTTTTAATTGTAAAATAGGGGGAAGAGAAAGGAATTGGGCTAGATAGTTTTTAGAGTCTCTTTCAAAGTTAGTTCTTATGATGCCATCCATGATCCTAAGACCATAGAAGTAATTTGGTCTAGCCCATCTCACTTTATGGTTGACCATTCCTCATGATTATATAGTTATTTTGTAGACACTATGTTGCCTATTGCCTCCTTTTCTTTGAACACCCATTCCCTCACTTAGCTGCTGATCATAAGACCCCAATTTGTATTTAACTGTTTATTTTCATGTTTCCTAAACTAGATTACAAATTCCTTGAGGGAAAGGACAATCCCTGACACATATTGTAACATCTCTTGTGATTCCCACAGAAAATGTACTAAGATGAACATTTGTCAAATTGAATTTATATTAGTGAACTGCTAGCCAAAATAAAGTAATAGTCCCAAATCTTTACAAACCATAATAAGTCACCTTGTAATTGGATAATGGATATCTTGTGCTAAGGACGGTGAAGTACGAATCTTCAGAAGGAGGGCTATGAAAATCTAGGAGTGTTCACACTGCTTTTGAGAGATCGTGACCTAAGTGAAAGAAGAGATATTCCTATTATAGTTATATCTAGGAAGGCCATGCAGCCTGTGACTCATAACCCACACATACACCTCAAAGTACAGAGAACAGCCTGTGGGTGGAAGGGAGGATGTTCCGGGGCTGGGGGTGAGGGGCATCTTGCCTGCAGAGCTGCATGACATTTGGATAGTAAGGGCCGGGGAACACCAGGTCAGAAATGGAACGTTTCAGAAAGAGCAGCCGCAGTGAGTCATACAGGAAGAGGAAGGAACAGCTGACAGAATTTGAAAGTGAGCAGTAGTTAAAGGCAGGGAACCCCCTTCACAAAACCAGGAAGTAAGCGCAATCCATGCCAAACACAAAAGAGGGAAATCCAAATTGCCTGGCACCCTTTGTTCTCACAAAAATGCACCATTGAGTCCCAGAGAGAATGCTAATATCACCCTGGCCAAAGCTTTCCTTCCCCCAGGACTTTTAGAGATGGGGTCCAAGAATCAATTGATCAATGAGTAAACATGCATTAAGTATCTAGTGTGGTGGAGGGCACTAGGCTAGGGGCTGGTGATACAAAAGGAGGCAAAAGATAGCCCCTGCCCTCAAGGAGCTTACAACCCAAGGGAGGAAAGGACAGACAAACAGACACAGACAAAGCAAGGACCACCCTCAAGCAAAGTTACCAGCTCCAGTGTGGATGTACCTGTCATTGAGTAGAAGGACCCAAGAGAATCATAAAATCATAGAGATTTAGAGCCAGAAGGGAACTTGAAGGCTCCCTAGTCCAACATTCTCATGCTATGGCTGAGCAAGCTGTCTTGTCCAGGTTCACACAGATGGCAGGAATTTGAGGAGAGATTGCATGAAAATTTTGTGACTCCAGAGCAAGTGCCTCTCGGGGCTTCAGTTTCTACATCTATAACATGGAGATAAAAATGTTATCAGTCTTACAGGGTTGTTATGAGGATCAAGTAAGAATATATTTGGAGGGGGCAGCTGGGTAGCTCAGTAGACTGAGTCAGGCCTAGAGATGGGAGGTCCTAGGTTCAAACCTGGCCTCAGACACCTCCCAGCTGTGTGACCCTGGACAAGTCACTTAAACCCCATATAGCCTAGCCCTTACTACTCTTCTGCCTTGTGCCAATACACAGTATTGGCTCCAAGACAGAAGGTAAGGGTTTGAAAAAAAAAAGAATATATCTGGAATCATTTTTAAGCCTTTAAAGGCTCTATGAATTTGAGTTATTATTACTATTAATTAGTTTAATATAAATGTAAATTTATATTATGTAATGTAAATGTAAATATAAAATTTAATATAAATAAATTTTACACATGCAGAGATAGAGGTATATTTATATGTTGATGAATTTTTTCAAAAGGCAACAAAAAACTAGTGTGATTAAACGGCTGCCATCATGGGCAAAAAAATGCTTGGCGAACCAAACTTTGCCTAGAGTAGTTGCATGAAATACTGAATCAACTAACCAAGAGGTCTCAAAGCTAGTAAGTTAGGGGGCTGACTGCCCCAGGTGTGTGAAGAATCCCCTCGCCGAATGGGTACATGAGATCAACTTATTCCAACAGCCATTAAAGCAGCTAAATAGGATTGTGGGGTGCCTGGAGCTTGGTCAGTCATCAAAGAAGTCAGCGTCATCTGCTGCTCTCCTGGCCATCATCCCTCATCCTGACCTTTATCTTGCCACTGGACCTCAATGTCTCTGGAAGAGAGAGTGAGGTTGCTAACTTTGTGCCCCTCTGTCTCACTTAAATCCAATTCAAATACAAGTCAAGACCACCCTGTGATATCATTGGTCCTCTTTCAAAACAAAGGACGTTCGGCAATAAGAATGCTATGGATGACAATATAAGAATATATTATATTACAATTATGTAATATAAGAGTAAGATGGAACCCTGAGGCACCCGAGCTCCTTTTTTTTTCAGCTAATTTAAAGTAAATTATCCTAGTGGGCCAGAATTACTGAAAACTTCAATTCATAAAAACCAAGACATAAAGTTAGGATAATGGCAAATTACTTAAAAAAACAGTCTTCAAAGTATTCAGTAGTCTGGCTAAGAAATAATAGCATGTAAAGCAGCTATGAGGAGCAGAGCACTGCTAGAATCAGGGAAATTTGAGTTCAAATTTGATATCAGTCACCTAATAACTATGTGATCCTAGGCAAGTCACTTGAACTTCTGTTTGCCTTAGGTTCTCAGTTGTCAAATGAAGATAATAATAGAACCTACCTCCTAAAGTTGTTGTGAAATTTCAAAGAGATAATATTACTTTGCCCAGGACCTGGCACATAGTGGTGCTTCATAACTGTTTTCTCCCTTTTTTCTTTGTTCCTGGCTCCCTGAAAATGTAGATAGGTAGGCATTGGTTATTAGGCATGATTTGAAAAGAACCAGCCTCTTCCAGAATATCTCCCTTCCCTCACTGTCCTAAAATTCTATTATTAGAAAGTCTTTTCTTTGGCCTTTGAAGGTCTTTTGGACTTCAAGGATCACCAGCCTTCCTTTCCCAGCACTGACACTGTGACTATAAAGACAAGCTCTCTCTGTGCTCTCACACATACACATACACTGTGTATTTCCATCCTTCTGTGTTGTAGTGGGAAAAAAGTTGAATTTAGAATCAAAGGATTTTGGTTCAAGTCCCAGCTGAGTGACCTTGAGTAAGTCACAACTTCTCTGGGCCTTAGTTCCTCAACTATAAAATGAGAGCATTGAATTAGGTGACCTCTAAGGTCCTTCCCACTCTAAAACTATGATCTTTTGATTCTTGACTCTCCAGGGCCTCTTGTTAACTCTCTCCACACATTATAATGTACTCTGTCCTCCACTTTGGATCTCTCTGGTCTACTGTACAGGAGACATTGTTTACTTTGACTGCGAACTTGCTGGCTTGGTATAGGGGAAATCATTGTATTCTTTGGTATATCCATCCATGATTATCAGCTTGAGTATCTCAATAAAAAACACAAAACAAAGATGAAAAGGACAACAAGAAAAACACATTTTTCCCTTATGTCGAGAAGCTCTAGAATACATCTGAGAGCTGCAACAAGTTATGATCTCTGAGGGGTGCTGGCTTAATATAAAGCATCACAGGTTCGAGGAAACACAGAATTCCAGAGATAAAAGGAACCTCAGAGACTATTTAGTCCAGCCCAGCCATAACTGCAAAAGAATCTCTTGTGTAACATATCAAAGGAATGGCCATCCAACCTTTGTTTGAAGACTTCCACTGAGGGAGCTCTCCTTGTCCAAACTCCCCCCACCCATAGCAAACCCTCTCACTTTTGGACAGCCCTCATTGTTAGAAACTTTTCGTTGAAATTCACTCTAAATTTCCCAAAGTATACCAATTTACTCTTCTACCTGGAAGCCTTCCAATTATTTGACTATAGATATCATGTCCTTTTTAGTCTTTCTTCCTGCATGCTAAATACCCTTAAATATTCCTTTAAACCAATCATCATATGGCATGATTTCGAGACACTTCAGTAAAGTATGATGTCACTGGTCCTCTTCCAAAATAAAGGATGTAGATTAGAACAACAAGAATGCTGAGGCTGACTATAATAAGATGGAATCTTGAGTCACCTGAGCTGTAAATTATCAATAATGATCTTCCTAAAATGTGATGCTCACTACTGTACAGAATATTCCAGATGTGATTTGATCAAGTACAGGGGGATATTAACTCCTTTTTTTTTAAACTATTACTCTTTTACCATTTGGGCACCATATCATACTGTTAACTTATTCCCCATGCTGGTTTCTACATCTTTTGAAAGAGGAAATTATCATTAAGACATAAATCAAGAAAGAGTCAATTACTTTGCTTTTGAAAAAGAGAGAGTGTTCCACTAGGCACCTGAATAACTGAAGTCTCATTGCTATCATATCATATCTCTATGTCATCTTAAGAAATAAATCATTTATGTCTTCTTTTTCTCTGGGAATTCTAACAAGTCACTTTGGTTCTTATCTCTACCTACCTTTACTCAAATTCTTCCCCTATTTGGATAGGTTTCTGCAAAAAGACTAATTTCTTAATACCTGCCATCCAACCCTACCTTACCCATCATACTTATTCAGAATTTGGCATGCCCATCCAGAGTCATGTTCTAATAATGTCTCATACTAGTACGTTTCAATAATTCAAATCAAATTTTGCTTCCATATATTAACTCCTCTAGTTTATTATCTTTGTTTGTACAATGTATATTTGTTTACAGACATTTGAAAATGTAACTTTAACTATTTGCTCTTTTCTTTTTTTTTTTTCTTAAAAATCCTTACCTTCCATCTTGGAGTCAATACTGTGTATTGTCTCCAAGGCAGATGAGTTGGAAGGGCTAGACAATGGGGGTTAAGTGACTTGCCCAGGGTCACACAGCTGGGAAGTGTCTGAGGCCAGATTTGAACCCAGGACCTCCCATCTCTAGGCCTGGCTCTCAATCAGCTGAGCTACCCAGCTGCCCCCATTTGCTCTTTTCTTGGATTTTTGTCTCCTATGAACTTCTGGCTGTTTCAGCTGCTCATTTTTCTATATTATAGCTACTCTATATGGTATAAAGTTTGGTAGATGAAAATACTTACGCAGGTTTTTGTCTCCCTTTTCTTTCCAGATATGTGAGGGTCCCAAAGTCCCTGATCTCCCATCAGAGTTAAATGGTGTAGATTCATTCCTTTCCTTAGGAGGACCTGGCCTCAGACCCCTCCTGACTGTGTGACCCTGGGCAAGTCACTTAATCCCAAATGCCTAACATTTACCACTCCTACTTTGGAACCATTACCCAGTGTGGATTCTAAGGTAGAAAGTAAAGGTTTAGAAAAAGATAGGGGGTGGTGCAGCTAGGTGGCTCACTGGATTGAGAGCCAGGCCCAGAGATGGGAGGTCCTGGGTTCAAATCTGACCTCAGACACTTCCTAGCTGTGTGTGGCCCTGGGCAAGTCATTTGACACCCCTCCCCCCCCATTGCCTAGCCCTTACCATTCTTCTGCCTTGGAACCAATACAGAGTATTGATTCCAAGACAGAAGGTAAGGGTTTTAAAATTTAAGAGAGAGAGAGAGAGAGAGAGAGAGAGAGAGAGAGAGAGAGAGAGAGAGAGAGAGAGAGAGAGAGAGAGAGAACATTAGCTAGACTGACAACTGGTCTTTATTTTTAGCCCTTCATGTTCACCTCATGAGTTAAAAAAAATCTTTGCTTCTAACTACCATTGATTCTCAGGATTTGTGCTGCTGATTTCCAAGAAGCACTTATGTTAGTATTGGCTATTTTCTGTCCTGGAGGTGTGCAGATAAATTTGATCTTTCATTAGGGCACCAGTCTACAGCTGGTTTATCAGACATCATAATCTAAGGCAGTCTGATGATGAATCACACTATTGACTCATATTCAGCTTGAAGCATGCTAGAACCTGAAGATTTTTTCCAGACGAACTGATGACTAGTCATGCCTCTCCATCTTGATCTTGTGAAGTCTATCATAAGTCTTTATAATTATCCCTATTGGATTTATGAAAAAGAAAACTAGCCACATTCAGAGGAAGAACTGTGGGAGGAGAAACACAGAAGAAAAACGACTGCTTGAACACATGGGCTGATGGGGATATTATTGGGGATGTAGATGCTAAACGATCACTCTAGTCCAACTATCAATAATATGGAATTAGGTCTTGATCAATGATACATGTAAAACCCAGTGGAATTGTGTGTCAGCTAAGGGAGTTTAGGGAAGTTTGGGGGAGAGGGAAAGAACATGAAATATGTAACTAGGGGAAAATATTCAAAATAAAAATAAAAAAATAATTCCCTATTAAAGTTATTACCAAATTTGGCTCAATGTTCTAACCTGTCAAGAGCCTTTGGTTCCCTGAAACTGTCCTCCAAAATGTTAGCTATCCCTATTCGTTTTGTGTCATCTGCAAATGGGACAAATATGCCAACTATGTCTTTATCCAAATCAACAAGAAATATTTTATATAGCACAGAACCAAGCATAGATCCTTCAGGCACTCTTCTTAAATCTGGTTTCAAACTACTAATGACTACTCTTTGGATCCTGCCATTTAACCAGTGTGTACTATTGTCTAGTTTACATCTCTTCTTCCCCAAATGATATGATAAAAGAATTAAAATACTGAAACTCTAGGTAAAATATGTTTACAGCATTCTCCTGATCTTATTAAACTATAACCTTATTTAAAACACCAGGGGGGCGGTTAGGGAGGGAAGATAATTAGATTCACTTGGCCCTATTGGGACAACTGGAAAGTAGTTTGACAGAAAGTATAGACCAATTTCTTACACTATTCACTAAGATAAGACCAATATGGATATATGATCTAGACATAAAAGGAGATATAAGTAAATTAGAAGAACAGGGAAAATATTACCTATCAGATTTATAGATAGGAGAGGAATTTATGAGTCAACAAGAGATGGAGGGCATTGTGAGATATAAATTGGATAACTCTGCGCATATTAAATTGAAAAGGTTTTGTCCAAATAAAAGAAATGTCGCCAGGATTAGAAGGAAAGCAGAAAAGCAGAGGGGGGAAATTATAGACAGCCTCTCAGATAGAGGTCTCATTTCTAAAATATATAGAAAAATTTGTCAAATTTATAAGAACAAGTGTCATCCCTGAATTGATAAATGGACAAAAGATATTAACAATTTTTGGATGAAGATATCAAAGCCATATATAGGCTTATGAAAAAATGCTCTAAATATCTTCTGATTAGAGAAATGCAAATCAAAACAATTCTGAGATAGCATCACACACCCAGATTGATTAAAATGGCAAAAGGGCAAAATGGCAAATGCTGAAAGAAATGTGGAAAAATCAAGACACTAATGCACTGTTAGTGGAGCTATGAACTGATTCAACCATTTTAGAGGGCAATTTGGAGAGGAATTATACCCAGAGAATTATAAAATTGTGTATACCCTTAGATCCAGCAATACCATTATTGGATCTGTTTCCCAGGGAGATCAGGAAAAAGGAAAAGAATGTATACATTCCAAAATATTCATAGCAGCTCTCTTTGTGGTGGCAAAGAACTGGAAATTGAGGAGGTGCCCATCAATTAGGGAATGGTTAAACAAATTATGGTATATGATTGTGATGGAATACTTCTGTCCCATAAGAAATTATAAGCAGACTAATTAAAAAAAAACTTGGGAAGAACTACATGAGATAATGAACAGTGAAATAAGTAGAGCCAAGAGAACATTATGCAAAGGTACAGGTTTAATCCTTGAAGAATATCTTGTGAATGCCACCTCCAGAGAATGAACTTAAAAATGGAAACACAAAAGACATAGTCTATATATGCATATCTGTCTCCTGGATGATGCCTTCTATGATGTGGGGAGGGGAGAGGGGGACTAAGACGCTTGTAAATAAATTATATTAACAAAAATAAAAATAAACAAATAAAGAACAGATGGACAAGGCTAAATGTCTTGTCCATTGGATGACTATGATAGAGAGCAGACAGCCCTATTACTTTGTTTTGGAACTCAGCAGGCAAACATCTACTGCTGCTTCTAATGGGAACACTGACACCCTCCGAGTCACAGACTGATAAGGAAAAATATCTCCTGCCATTCACATCAGCAATGATGATGCAACTAAGAGGAGTCTGTCTTCTTTCTGGCTCTGGCATGAATAAGGTTCAGTTCTATAAATTCTCCTCTTCTCTCACCCTGGGGTTAGTATTTTAATTTTTTTTATTTAGCCTGCTTGTCATTAATAAAAAGTTTATTGAATTGAATTCACCAAGTATTGTTTAATATATTGTCGTTTTTGTTGTTTAGTCATTTTAGTCATGCTTGACTCTTTTTTTTTTTAAACCCTTTTACTTCGGTGTATTGTCTCATAAGTGGAAGATTGGTAAGGGTGGGCAATGGGGGTCAAGTGACTTGCCCAGGGTCACACAGCTGGGAAGTGGCTGAGGCCGGGTTTGAACCTAGGACCTCCTGTCTCTAGGCCTGACTCTCACTCCACTGAGCTACCCAGCTGCCTCCAAGTCATGCTTGACTCTTAATTGACCCCATTTACAGTTTTCTTTACAAAGATACTGGATTGGTTTGCCATTTCTTTTCCCAGATCATTTGACAGATGAAGAAACTAAAACAAACGAGGTTAAGTGACCTACCCAGGGTCACACAGTAAGGAAGTATCTAAATCTGGATTTGAACTTTGGCCTTCTTGACTCCAGATGCGGCACATCTATCACCTGAAAAGGTCCCCCTCAGCCCTTTTAGAGTTTCCCATACTGGGAGTACTTGTGACCATACATTTGCTGATGTCTCATATTGACTAACCACATATCCCAATCTGTCCGTATTTTGTTTTGAGGCTCTATTTTTAGTAACAAATTCTCAAATAATTACTAATACATTAAAGTCATGTTCAGAGTGTTAATTTTAAACTAGATAATTGCTCTCTCCCTTTTAAGGAATAATTACGAGAAACACAATATACAGATGGAGGGAAGTAGAAATTTTATACTCTACTCTGTTGAGACCATATTTAATAATAGCAGCTATAGGTAACATTTATATAGTACTTACTATGTTCCAGGCACTGTGCTAAGGACTTTACAATTATTATCTCATTTGATCTTCACATTGCCTTTAGCAGATTGGTATTATTAATATTATTTCCATTTTACAGAAGAGGAAATTGAGACAGAGGTTAATTGATTTGTTTCAGACTCACATAACTAGTAAATTTGAGTTATGATTACTATTAATTAGTTTAATGTAAATGTGTATATTTTACACAGACAGAGATAGAGGTATATTTATATGTTGATGAATTTTTTCAAAAGGCAACAAAAACTAGTGAGATTAAATGGCTGCCATCATGGGTAAAAAATGCTTGTTGAGCCAAATTTTGCCTAGAGTAGTTGCATGAAATACTGAAGGTAACCAAGAGGTCTCAAACCCAGTAAGTTAGGGGGCTGACTGCCCCCAGTGTGTGAAGAATGTCCTCACCAAATGGGCACACGAGATCAATTTATTCCAACAGTCATGATTTGAACTCAGGTTTTCCTGTCTCCATGGCAAGCACTCTAATTCACTGTGCCATCTAGCTATAACACCTAGAGTTTTAGGTTCAATTCTGGGCACCACATTTTAGAAAGGACGTTGAGAGGAAATTAAAACAATTATTAGGAGCTATCTTGCCCAATTATATGACAAAAAATCTGATAATCTAGGTGAAATGGTGAATATTTACAAAAATACAGAATGTGGAGATTAACAAAAGAGGAAATAGAATACTTAAACATTCCCATCTCAGAAAAAGAAATTGAACAAGCCATCAAAGAACTCTCTAAGAAAAAAATCCCCAGGACCAGATGGATTCACAAGTGAATTCTATCAAACCTTCAAAGAACAACTAATCCCAATACTGTACAAACTATTTCACAAAAGAAGCAGAGAAGGAGTTTTACCAGATTCTTTTTATGACAGAAATATGATGCCGATATATAAGCCAGGAAGACCATAAACAGAGAAAGAAAATTACAGACCAATCTCCCTAATGAACGTAGATGCAAAAATCTTAAATAAAATACGAGCAAAGAGACTACAACAAGTTATGACAAGGATTATTCACTACGGCCAGGTGGGATATATACTAGGAATGCAAAATTGGTTTCATATTAGGAATAACATCAGCATAATTGACCATATCAATAATCAAACTAACAGAAATTGCATGATTATTTCAATAGCCGCAGAAAAACTCTTTGACAAAATACAACACCCATTCTTATTGAAAACACTAAAAAGCATGGGAATAAAAGAGCTTTTCCTAAAAACAATAGGTAGTATTTATTTTAAACCATCAGCAAGTATCACCTACAATGGGGATAAGTTACAAGCCTTCCTGTTAAGATCAGGAGTGAAGCAAGGATGCCCAGTATCATCACTATTGTTTAACATTGCACTAGAAATGCTAGCTTTAGCAATTAGAGAAGAAAAAGAAATGGAAGGAATTAAAATAGGCAATGAGGAAATGAAACTATCACCCTGCAGTTGATATGATGGTATACTTAGAAAATATGAGAAAATAAAATAAAAAAACTAGTGGAAATAATTAATAACTTTAGCAGAGTTGCAGGGTACAAAACAAATTCACATAAATCATAAGCATTTCTATATATTTCTAACAAAACTCAGTGCAAGAATTAGACAGAGGAACTCCATTTGAAATCACTTTAAACAGTATAAAATACTTGGGAATCTATTTGCCAAGACAAACACAGGAATTGTATGAACACAATTCCAAAACACTTTTCACACAAATAAAATTAGACCAAAAAATTGGAAAAACATTAATTGCTCATGGGTAGGCTGAGCTAATATGATAAAAATTACAATCCTACCTAAATTAATTTATTTCTTCAGTGCCATACTTATCAAACTACCAAAAAACCATTTTATAGAACTAGAAAAAATAATAACAAAATTCATGTGGAAGAACAAAAGATCAAGAATATCAAGGGAACTAATGAAACAAAGTGTGAAGGATGGAGGCCTAGCCATACCAAATTTTAAACTGTACCATAAAGCAGTGGTCATCAAAACAATCTGGCTAAGTAATAGAAAGGAGGAGCCTAGGAGTAAATTACCTCAGCAAGATAGTGTTTGATAAACCCAAAGACCCCAGCTTTTGGGATAAGAACTTATTATTTAACAAAAACTGCTGGGAAAATTGGAAAACAAAATGGGAAAAATTAAATTTAGATCAATATCTCACAACCAAACCAAGACAAGGTCAAAAAGAGTATATGATTTAAACATAAAGAGCAATATTATAAGTAAATTAGGGGAACATAGAATAGTTTACCTGTCATATTTATGGAGAAGGGAAGAATTTATGACCAAATAAGAGACAGAGAACATTACATGATGTAAAATGAATAATTTTGGTTATATTAAATTTAAAAGTTTTTGTATAAAGAAAACTAATGCAACCAAGATTAGAAAGAAAGCAATAAACTGGGGAGAAAATTTGTAACAAATAAAGGTTAGTTCTAATTTTTCAAATAATGAACTAAATCAATTTATAAGAATCCAAGTCATTCTCCAATTGATAAATGATCAAAGGATATGAATAAGCAGTTTTCATATGAAGAAATCAAAGCTATCAATCATCTAATGAAAAAATGCTCCAAATCCCTTTTGATTAGAGAAATGCAAATTAAAACAACTCTGAGGTACTACCTCACACCTATCAGATTGGCCAATAAGACAGTAAAGGCAAATAATTTTGGAGGGAATGTAGCAACATTGGGACACTAATGTGTTGCTGGAGGATGTGTGAATTGATTCAAACATTCTGGATGGCAATTTGGAATTTTGCCCAAAGGGCTATAAAATAATGCATACCTTTTGATCCAGAAATACCACTACTAGGTCTATATCCCAAAGAGATAAAAAAAAATGGGAAAGGACCTGTTTGTAAAAAACATTTATAGCTTTGCTTTTTGTGGTCGCAAAGAATTGGGAACTAAAGGGATGTCCCTCAATTGAGGAATGGCTGAACAAATTGTGGCGTATGATGGTGATGGAATACTGTTGTGCTATAAGAAATGATAAACAGGATGATTTCAGAAAGAACTAGAAAGACTTTCATGGACTGATGCAGAGTGAAATAAGCAGAACCAGGAGAACATTATACACGGTAACTACAATATAGTGGAATGATCAAATGTAATAGGCTTTGTTGCTAACAGTAATACAATGATTCAGGACAATTATGAGGGACTTATGACAAAGAATGCTATCCATCTTCCAAGGAAGAACAGTTAGTGTAGAAATGCAAATGAAAACATATGATTTATCATTTGTTTATTTGGGTATATGATTTAGGGTTTTGGTTATATAAGATTATTCACTTATAAAAATGAATAATATGGAAATATGTTTTCCTTAATAATACATGTATAACCCAAATTGAACAGAGAGGGGAGGGAAGAAGGGAGGAGACAACATGAATCATATAATCATATAACTTTGGAAAATTTATGTGGAAGTTTGTTATTAAAATAAAGATAAAATATAACAAAATAAAGAACTTTGGGAATAAGCAAAAACAAGACAAAACAAAAAAGAATTTTGTGTTGGAATATTCCATATGGCTTCCCTCCTTCCTGGACATGCTGATGGGAAATGATATTGGTGAGATGATCTGGGAATTAAAGGGAGTCTACATTTGAGCAAATATCCTCCTTCCACACCAAATCCCCCCCACCCCCACATTTTTTCCTTTGAAGAAAATTAGCATCTTGGAGCAGAATCACTTCTGAGATTGGGAGTTCTTGGAAGGGAGGAAAAGCAGCTTTTGCTACTTGTGATCTGGACACAGCTACCAATATATTGGGACAGATCTCCAAGAACTGTGGCAGTGTTAGCAGAGATCCAAAAAATGGAGACCTGGAGTAGTGTGGACACAGAATGACAGCATCAACATTGTAATAGAGACCAAACTGAATAAATGAATGGGATTGGCTGCTCCTGTGAAATTGTCAGCCTTGAAGAGACCCAAAAGGAGGAGGCTTCACCTCCCAGAGTTTCTCCCTTGTTTTATCTGTTTCCCAACTCACCTTTTCAAACTAACAATCTCTTCCCATGTTCTTCTCCACCATCTACTAGCTGCTCAGTGGAGAGGGGAGAGAGAGAAGGGGGATGATATGAAATTAGGAAAAATAGCTTCTTTGCTTTTATTTACCTTTTGCCTTACTACAGCATTTTTGAACTGTTCTACTGTAGTGTAATAAATCATATGCCAATCAAAAAAGTCTATCATCTAAATCTTGTGAATGAATGAATGAAGTTGGTTGATTGAAATCTGGAGTTTTACCAAATAAAGAGTGGGGGTTCAAGAGCAGAAGTGGGAGGATTTCCTATTTTAGCAACATAGGGGTTCATTCTAGATTATATTCTGAGATCAGTATTGAACTCAAGTCTAATTCTTAGACCCTGACATCTCTACGAGCTTAGGCTTATGTGAGGAAGCAGTAGTCTCTGAGTTTATGGGCTAAGTAACATTTAATGAGCAGTGGACCTGCCACAGCCTTTGGGAAAACCAGCACATGTGCAATGAATACTGCCTGATAAATCTACTTGGCTGCTAAACTAAGAGGAGTTCTACCAAGTATAAGCTATGTTTCCTAGCTCATTGATAAGTTAAAGAGCTGACTGAGTAGGGTTTTTTTTCTTGGTAGGTTACAGAAAGTAGATTAAAGAAAGGCCAGATGTGGTAGCACTCACCTAAAATCCCAGCTATGGGGTCTCATGAGTGAGAACCATCTGGTTGCCTAAGGAGGAACAAACTGGCCCAGGTCAGAAACAGAGCAGACCAAAGCTCCCAGGTAAGAGCAGAACTGGGCTATGAGAAGCCTCTGCACTTCTAGGCTTTATATCTATTTAGAGAGACAGAGACACACAGAGAGACAAGGAGACAGGGAGTCAGGAAGGCAGAGAGAAAGAGACACACAAATACAGAGAACAGAGACATAGAGACACAAAAAGACAGAGAGGGAAACAAAGCAAATTAGACACATAGAGAGACAAAGTGAAAGAGAGAGTCAGGGAGATGGAAAAAACTAAAGAGACATAGAGAGAGCAGAGACAAAGGGAGACAGGGAGATAGAGAAAAATAAAGACAGAGAGAGAAAGCAGAGACAGAGAGACACAAAGAGAAAGAGGGAGACAGAGAGAGAGATGGAGAAAGAGAGAAACAGGGAGATAGAGAGAAATAGCAAGACACAGAAAAAGACAGAAAGAATTATTATTGCTCAAACGTTTTTCCTAGCCCTATACTGTTACTCTTTAATAAAAATATTTTATTGGAATTAGAAAGTCAGTTTGGCATAGCAAGTCAGCTTCAGGGGCCAGAAAAACTTAGGTTCAAATCTGGCCTATGACAATTCTTGGTTGTGTGATTCTGGGCAAATCATTTAGTCTCTCAGTGCTCCAGGTATATTTCCAAATCTATAAATTGTGGAACAGTTGCCAGTCTGCATTGTTAGAGAAAATTTCCTTATTGAAGCTCCTTACATGAAACCCCCCAAAAAAAGATAAGCTAGAAATATAAATTATCAATATAAAAGACTATATTTGCATAGGAATTATGTTTAAATTAAATTTCAGCGCATAACATATAAGGACACTTTTCCAGGCCTTTCTTCTAAGTCCTCATCAGAATTCTTTCTCTATTCATTTTCATCCACTTTTCTCCATATGGTTATAATTAATACATATACAAAATCTTTTTATTATGAACTTGACAAATATCAACAAACCTGAACATTTCCTTATACAAAGCAGATCAAAAAAAGATGAATTTCTTGAATTTCTATTGTGCACAACTTATTTTTTAAGGGGATATTAAATTTAAAGCCATGGTACCAACATTGCTCTGATTATCTGTGCTCCTTTTTGAAATTCCTTCCATGAATTTTTAATATCTTATTGATGCTTTTAATTCTTTTCATAACCCACCCATATCTCCATCCCCCTAACATTAATGAAAATTGAAAAGCAAAGAAAAAAGAATCTTTTAACTTATATTGGGAAAGTTACTCTGTGACACAAGTTTTTCCATATCATATCAAAAAACTAGTAATTTCATTGGGAAAAAAAGATAAGAAGCACAACTTGGTGTTATGTAAAGAGAAGAATTGAGTTATTTGACTGAATTTCTGAATTTTCCATCATTGATTGGTTTCATGGTATCTTGTAGATAAGGGTTCTGTCTATTCTGATTTCATTCATTTCAGCTTTAAAAGTCAAGCCAGACAAGCAGTTTCTTGGCCACTTGACTAAACCTGTCACTTTTCAAAAAGACACAATGCAGATGACAAGTCCTTTCCATGGTTTCTTCCTTGATTGTATTACAAATATGGTTTGCGGGGAGTTAGAGTCACATGATTAGGAGCCAAGCTGATTTCTCAGGCAGGTACTGGGACATGAAATTCTTTTTACTTCTGACTTTTAAACACATCCTCAATTTGAGTTACCTGTATCAGTAAAAGACTGGAATTAGAGTTAACATATCTGGATTCTGGTTCCTGGTCTATAACTTAACTAGCTATGCGACCCTGAGCAAAATATTTTACTTCTTTGGACCTTAGTTTCTCCTTCTATAAAATGGGGATAATGGGAGATACACTGCTTGTTTCCTTCAAAGGATTATTGTGAAAAATAATTAGCTTTGGGGGCAGCTGGGTAGCTCAGTGGATTGAGAGCCAGGCCTAGACACGGGAGGTCCTAGGTTCAAGTCCGGGCTCAGACACTTCCCAGCTGTGTGACCCTGGGCAAGTCACTTGACCCCCATTGCCTACCCTTACCACTCTTCCACCTATAAGTCAATACACAGAAGTTAAGGGTTTAAAATGAAAAAAAAAATAGCTTTGCAAACCGTTAAAAATCATGGAAATATGAGTTGTTCCTCTAGGTTTCAAGTAAATTGATGATCTCATTGAAGCAGAGTGTAATAGAAAGAACACTAGGCTGGGAAAGAGGTGATATGGGTCTGAATCTCTGCTCTGCTGTTTCATCACTTTTATATCAATCAGCAAATCATTTAACCCTGCTGAGCCTCAGTTTCTTCCCTTGTTCAAATGGAAATACTAGTACCTACCTTGCAGGCTTGCCTTAAGGAAAGTCATTTGTAAATCTGCAAGTATTATAGCAAAATGACTTATTATCATTGAGTTTCAAGGAGAACATAAAGTACTTGAGGGCAAGGATTATTATTTTATCTTTGAAGATCTAAGGATAGGGCCTTGCACAGAGTAGGAGCTTATTAAATGTTTATTGGGTTAAATGGCACAGAATCACACATTGATTTTATTCAAAACATCTTTCTGATACCAGTATGAACTGTACACAGATTTTGTAAAAGATCATCCATTAAAAACCTAATCATGAGTTGATCTGAACAAAGTCAATTCAATTTGAAAAATATTTATTATGTGCCTACTGTGTTCAAGGCACTGGAACTAGAAAACCTGATTTGCTATCCATTATTCTTTTAAGAAGTTTATAATTTAGTAAAGGGGAAAAGACATATATCCACAAAATATTTGATATAAAAAGGAGAATAAGTATGAAAGAGATCTTAGGAAATTATGTGATATTCGAATAAGGAGAACTCCTTTTCACCTGGGGGACTAAGAAGGAAGTGATGATCAGGAAAAGCTTCCTGGAGAAGGCTACCACACCTGAGCCATGGCTTAAAGACATTCTAGCAGATGGAGATTGTCAGGTAGAGATGGTCTCTTCCAAACAAGAGAGTCCTAATTCATTTTAATTAAATGAACAAATCGTAAGGGGTAAAAAGAAATGTCTCAGTGCTTTCCTGGCACCAACTCAATAAGACAGTAAAATGCAAGTTTAAGAAGGATTATTGGGGCAGCAAGGTGGCACAGTAAAAAGAATGCCAGGCCTGGATTTGGAGGACCTGAGTTCAAACATGACCTCAGACACTTTCAAGCTATGTGACTCTAGGTAAATCACTTAACCATGTTTGCCTAGCCCTTGCCCTTCTGTCTTAAGAGTTGTTGCTAAGACAGAAGAAAATAAGAGGTTGCTTTTTTTAAAGATTGTTAATAATCCAGGAGAATATATCCATATCTTGGTCTTTTCCCATGAACTCATTTCACTAACATAATAACTTTTTATATAGCACACTCACATATGTATATAACATATTTATATAACACACATTCCCAAGAAGTTGAAGTTCAGGCAGAATCCACAGAAAGAGCCCATCAAGTGAACTCTGAGAACACTCCTTCGATTCCATCCTACTAGCATCTTCTATAATATCAGGCACTGGGCTAGGCAATGGCGTTACAAAGATAAAAACAGTTCTTGTCTTTAAGGAAGTTACATTCTAGTAGAGACCCAACATGTATACAAACAAAAGTATATACAAAGGATGCAAAAGAAATTTCAAGTGGGAGGGGGATTAATGAATGAAAAGGTCAGGAAATACTTGGCATAGGAGATGGGGGCCTGCGCTCTGTCTTTTAAGGAAGCTAGGGATTCCAAGAAGTGGAGATGAGGAAGAATGGTACTGTAGGGCTGGAAGATGGATTATCTTAGACAGAAAAACACCTAGTGGGCTGTTTTTTTTTGGGGGGGGCAGGCGTTATATATTTATTTTATTTTTTACTCAGTTATATGAAAAAACAATTTTAAACTTTTTTTTAACTTCAAGCCAAATTATCATATTCCCTACTTCCTTCTCTTCCCCCTCCCTGAGATGACAAGCAATCCAGCAGCCTGTTTGACTAGAACAGAAGGTGGGTGAAAGAGAGTAATTCAAAACGATCCCAGACATGAGATATAAAATGGATAATTTTTATTACACTAAACTAAACAGTTTTGTACAAACAAAACCAATGTAAACAAGATTTGAAGGGAAATAAAAAACTGGGAAAAGTATTTATAGCAAGTATCTCTACCAAAAACTTCATTTCTCCATATTTAGAGAATTGAGTCAAATTTATAAGAACATATGTCATTCTCCAATTGATAAATGGTCAAAGGATATGAACAGGCAATTTTCAGATGAAGAAATTAAACTATCAGTAGTCATATGGAAAAATGCTCCAAATCTCTATTGATAAAAGAAATGCAGTCAGCCAACTCTGATGTACCACCTTACATCTAGCAGACTTGTTAATATGACAAAAAAAGGAAAATGATAAATATGGGAAGGGATGTGGGAAAATTGAGACACTAATATACTGTTGCTGGAGCTGTGAGTTGATACAACCCTTCTGGAGGGGAATTTGGATATTTATAAATTTTCTATATATTATATATAGATTATATAAATAATATTTATAACCATTTATAACCTTTTTTTGTGGATCATTTGGGGAATTGCCTGAAAAAGTTGTGGTGATGACTGTAATGGAATGCTGCTATGTCATAAGAAATGATGAGTGGGACGATCTCAGAAAAAACCTGGAAAGACTTATACAAAGTGATATAAAGTGAAATGAGCAGAACCAGGAGAACATTGTACACAGTAATATCAATATTGTATGATGATCAACTATGAGTGACTTAACTATGAGCAGCAAAGCAAAGATCCAAGACAACTCGGAGGAACTCATGTTGAAATGGCAATCTACCTCCATAGAAAGAACTGATGGAATCTGAATGCAGATTGAAGCATATTCATTCTTCACTTTATTTCCTCCATGAGTTTTTTCTTGTATGTGTGATATGTATTTTCTTTCACAATATGAGGAATATGGAAATACATTTTACATGATAGCACATTGTATGACCTTTATCAGATTGCTTGCCATCTCATAGAGGGAAGAGGGGAGGGAGGAATAGAATCAAGATCACAGAATGTCAGAAAACAAATGTTAAAAATTGTTTCTGCATGTAATTGGGAAAAAGTACAATAAAATATTACTGGAGAAAAAAGAAATGATCCTGGAAAGGTAGATGAGAGAGTGAGATCATATGGTTTTAAATGCCAGATTTGGTATTTTTCATAGAGGCAATGGAGAACTTTTAAAGGTTCTTGAGTGAAATGACTTAAAAATATAAGCTAGACAATTTGACTTCTTGGATGTCCCTTCCATTTTTTGGACCTCAGTTTCCTCATTTATAAAATGATAGCGTGGGGCTAGAGAATCTCCAAAATCCTTTTCAGTTCTAAAAATTGGGAAATCTCATAGGATCTCATCTCATGGAATATCACAATTTCTAGACTGGAAAAAAAGCCTTAGAAATCTTCTAGTCCAACCCCTTCATTTTACAGAAGAAGAAAATGAAGTCCAGAGAAGGCTATAAATCAATTCTACATATGTTTTTCCTTCCAGGGAGTAAGGAGAAGAGTTAATATCTTTGTTCACCAAAACTTTCCATCTGGCATCTGTATTAGCATGGTACCAGCACCAGGTAGCCACTTAATAAATATTTGTTGATTGATATGTCCCAATCAATAAATCAACTTCTCAAGTTAAAAAAAAGAAAACCACATACAGTGATCTCCAGGAAGCAGCAAAGATTTATGGACATGCAATAAAAATGTATTAATTTTGGGGTTTGGCCATAATTATCTTTAAACATATATTTGGTGTTCTAAAATGATCCTATTTAACTTTAAAACATTTTACAAAATGAAAAGAGTAACTAATTTGGAGTAACAAATCTCTTTCATTAGTGGTCACAGAAAGAGAAGGTGTGGTTTCCTTGATGTCAAGTTGAAAACATGGTCCAATTTATTTCCTTACTTGACAAAGTTAAAAAAAATACCTTCAGATCAAGGGAAAGGTATTCACTTCGAGCAAGTTGCAACATTCCATACAGGCATGTTGTTCTACCCTGACCTCTGTAGACTCTATCACTAGCTAGTGTCAAACTACCCTGCAGAAGTAGTGCCCATTGCTGCAGACTAGATAGATTGTGCTTGAAGCCCCATTCACAGTCTGTCCTTGGGATCATCTTTCTTTCATTGGTTTTTGTGTCCATTTTATAAGTGGGAAAGTTTTCCACCAAGAGAAAAGGCCAACTAATTCAAGGTCATATGGCTAGTCAGTCTCCAAGTCAAAGATTTGCCCCAGAAAGTTCCTCCAATCGTTCAGTCATGCTCCTTCTTTGTTTATCTGTCAAGGACATCAAGCGTGTATTAAGCTGCATATTTGCTTTTCGTGACTAGATCTTTATCAATAATTTCAATAAAGAAAATTTCATCACCCAGAAGAAATGGCTCTCTTTTAGTTCTGGCACTGTTCACATCCTGGCATCATCTCAGTACTGGGTAATGCAATTTGCTAGAGTACTTAAAGGAGATAAGATCATGGAGTAAAAAACAAGGTATTGGACCAGGAAGAAGGAAACCTGGGTTTTGGTCTAAACTCTATCTGCTGTTTTGGGGCTTTGGCCAAATTGCTTCACTTCTCTATGCCTTGGTTTCCTTGTCCATTAAATAACTAGACTAGATGATTCCTTTAGGGTACTTTTGGGTCTAAATCCCAAGATCCCATGATTCCGAGTCACCTAAGTCTTCAAGTCCACATTTTCTTGAATTTAAAATGAAGAGGCTGGACTCTGTGATCTCAAAGGTGACTTCCTGCTCTAATATTCAATAATTTGATGGTCACTAGAACTTTCTCCCTTTGCATCATATTTTCTTTCCAAAGACCTCAGGGTCACAGAAAGTTGGAATAGACTTTAGAATTTATTTAGACCAATCACTCAACCAATGCGAGATTCTCCTTTATAATCTCAACAAGTGGTTAATTAACTTTTGCTTGAGGTGACAAAGAACCCCCTACTTCATGAGACTGTCCATTTAATTTCTGGAGTATTCTAGCTCTGAGAACATTTCCTCTTACATTATGACAAAAACTTTCTCCCTATAACCTCCATCTATTGCTTCTAATTCTCTTCTTCCGAATCAAGCAGAACAGGACAAAAATGCTTGAAGATTATTACAACACTCTCTCTCTGCTAGACTTGTCTTCTAAATATCCCCTCTTTTTTCAATCATTTCTCAAATAAGAAACAATGAAGATAGAATGCTGGACTAAGGAGTAGGAAGATCTGGGTTCAAATTCTGCTTAGGATGCTATCTAGCCATGGGCAAGTCACATAATCCTTTAGAGACTCAGTTCCCTCATTTGAAAAGTGGAGAGAGAACAATACCCATAGTACCTCCCTTAGGTTATTATGAGATTCCAATGAGGTAATCTATGTAAAGAACTTTGTAAACTATAGTAAGTAAATGTCAGTTATTACTATTATTAAATGACAGTTTCAATATCCCACCTCCAACACTTATGGGCTGTATGACTAGGGCAAGTCAAACTCAAGTGTTACAGATACCTCTCTAAGATTAATTCTAAGATTTGAATTTACTGAGAAGGTTCTGACCTGCATTGCTATATTGAGTTTTCTCATTTAGGAGTTCTCTTTGAATGAAACCACATTTCCAATCTCCATCCCTCACTTTCACTACCCTTATCCTCTTGGTCACCTTTCTCAGGGTCTCATTAAGATTATTGATGTCCCTCAGATTTGGTGCTAGAATGGAACATAGTTTCTGATGTTGCCTAAAGAAGGTCCATCTCTCCTCCCCTCCCCTCTAATTTTAGATAGAACGCAGTCCATGTTTATATTACTACTTTTGTTTGCCATGTATAGGCATAGACTCAGTTTGCTTACATGGGCCAGTACATCTTGAAGAGATTACTGCCTCAAGGGAACTCATTGGCCAATACCGTCTATGCCCACCTATGGTAATATATCATGAAAAAAATCAAATTTCTAACATTTGGCAAAATAATTTCACAGCTAGTGACAAAGGTAAGACCTAAATCCATATCCTCTCATGGCACTGTACTCTGATGCATCCTTATGAAAAGCTCCCAGTAGAGTATTTGGCTCTTCTGGAGGTTTCATAGCAGAATGTGGACAAAAATTGCACCAAATCAGATGACCTAGATGAGATTTAATCTACACCATTGCAGGGAGTACTTAAATGGTAAGAGACCACAGATCTAACCTTTCCTGGAGCAGGCCTACTAGGCAGCCCTTTTGTTTTACCTAAGCTCAGTTTTTAACCCAGTGGTTTATTTAGGAATGGACATGGACCCAGTAATTACTATTGTGGTCACCCTTTATTTACAGTTTCTTATTTCTGTATACATGCTGGTCAGTCTGAAAGTTTCACCCAAATCTGTAACCGGAGCTAGACAAGTAATAACCAAAAAGCCTACATTGTTTAAAGAAAATGTTGCAATAATGAGACATATATTTGGTAGGATCAGAATTTAGGTCACAAGTGGATAACCTTCGGTTTTCCTAAGCTTCTTTTAAAAATTATTTTAAAAATACATTTTTATTGATGTCTTCTGTTTTTAAAAAAAAATCCCCATAATTTCCCTCACAATTCCTCCCTCCCCTTCCCTGTTGTTTAGTCATGTCCAACTCCTCGTGACCCCATTTGAGGTTTTCTTGGCAAAGATACTGGAGTGGTTTGCCATTTCCTTCTCTAGATGAGGAGGCCCAGGCAATGAGGGTTAAGTGACTTGCCCAGGGTAAGTGTCTGAGGCCACCTTTGAACTGAGGAAGATGAACCTGACTTTAGAGACTCTATTCACTATACCACCTAGCTGCCTCTCCCAGCCCCATCCTCTGAGCCTATCAGTATAACAAATAGCATTTTTAAAGGTTATAAAAAGAAGAAAAAACTCCAGCTTAACTAATTAATAAGCTGGAAAAGTCTGAAAATATATGCAAGGAAAAACTCTTATGGATGTCCCATAAAGAGATGGGTTGAGGTTATTTTCTCATAGTTCTTCTTTTGAACTCTGATTGTTCTTTATAATTTTGCAGCATTTACTTTTTTATTGTTTGTGTGGTCATTCTTTCCATTTATATTGCTATAGTCGTGTGTATTGTTTCCTTGGCATTGCTTCTTTCTGCACTAGCTCATGGAGCTCTTTCCATGCTTCTCTGTATTCATTCTTTTCCCCATAACATAGTAATATCTCACTACATTCATTTAATACAATTTGTTTAGCTGTTCCCCAACCAAAGGACATCTATTTGGTTTCCAATTCTTTGCCACCACATATACACACACACCCAAAATGCTACCGGAGAAAGCTAGGTAGCTCAGTGTATTAAGAGCCACTACTAAAGACAAGAGGCGCTGGGTTCAAATCTAGATTCAGACACCTCCTAGCTGTGTGACCCTGGGCAAGTCACTTAACCCCCATTGCCTAATCCTCATCACTCTTGTGCCTTGAAACCAATACACAGTATTGATTCTAAGATGGAAGGTAAGGGTTTAAAAAACAAACAAACAAATACTACTATAAATATTTTAGTGTATATTAGAACTTTCTTTTTTATCAATGGCCTCCTTGGAGTTTAAGCTGAATCAAGGGTCAAAAGGTATGGCTATTTTAGTCATTTAATTTAAATGCTTCCAAAATGCTTTCCAATTATTGTTTTATACTTCAACCAACCATGTTACTAGTATGCCTGTTTTCCCCACAACCCTTTTAACACTATTTCTATCTTTTGTAATATTTGCCAGTTTTCAGTGTGAAATGAAACCTCAGAGTTGCTTTGATGTGCATTTCTTTTATTGTTTTTGTTCTGTCACTTCAGTTGTGTCTGACTCTTCATCACACAAGTTGGAGATTTCTTTTCAGAGATGATGGAGCAATTTGTTATTTCTTTCTCCAGCTCATTTTATGGATAGGGAAACTGAGGCAAACATGGTTAAGTAGCTTGCCCAGGGTATCTGAGGCCAGATTTGAACTCAGAAAAATAAGTCTTCCTAATTTCAAACCTAGTACTCTCTCCACTACATCATCTAGCACCATTTTTCTTATTATTAGTGATTATCTATTCTACCTTATCTAGTTTAATTCCATTTTTAACTCTCTATTTCTTAACCAATATCATATAGTTTTGATGACTCCCACTTTATGAAATAATATGAAATCTACAAGTGTTATTACCTCTTCATCACTGCTTCTTTTCATTATTTTCTCTTAATAGTCTAGATCTTTTATTTTTCCAAATGAATTTTATTGTTTTATTGAATACTATAAATTATTTATTTGATAATTTGATAATGTGACATTAAAAGTATAAATTAGCTTTGGAAGTATTGTTATTTTTATTAAATTGGCATGGCCCAGTCATGAGCATTGACTATTCCTCCACCTATTTAACTTGTTTGTTCTTCATTTCTTTAAGGAATTATAATTAAATTTATTCAATCATTTTGTGTGCTTTGAGAGGCAAATTCCTAGATGTTTTATGAGTTTTGTAGTTATTTAGAATGGAATTTCCCTGTCTATTTTTGCTTCTTGGGTTTTGCTATTATTATATAGAGATGCTATTGATTTTTAAGGGTTTATTTTTACTTCAAAATTGCTGAAACAATTATCTCGATTAGTATCTTTGCTAATTCCATAGTATTTTTAAATTATACCATTATGTTATCAGCAAACAGGAATAGTTTTATCACCTTTTTACCCATCTTAATGCCTTTAATTAATTTCTCTTGTTTTATTACTTTGCTAGCATTTCCAGTACTATATCAAATAACAGTGGAGAGAGTAAGCAAATTTCCTTTGGTCCCCTACTTATTGGAAAAGTTTCTAGAATATCTCTATTGAATAAGATACTTGCTTTTGGTTTTAGATAGATGCATTTAAAGGTTATTTTCCTAATCTCTTGCAGTATTTGTTGTTTATCAGTATAATTATTAAATTTAATACCTAGGTGCCTTGGAATTTGTAGTATAGTATTTCCTTTTTTTTCCTTCTAGAAGTGATCTGTAGATTCTTTCCATTGGAACTTTGTTGTTTATGTTCAGAATTTCAGGACACTTTCCTTGCATTATTTCATATATTATGATGTTCAGGGTTTTGAGAAATCTACAATCCTTAGTTTGTTTCTACATATATTATCTTTGAAATCAATGTTTTGTTTGTATGGAGATTTTGTTTTCTCTTAATGTTATTTCTTTTTACTTACCTTTTCCCAGATTGTCCTCACTTCTATTTATTTTCCTTCTTAATCTTTCATTTTCTCTTTTGTTTCTTTGATGGGCCTCGCTAATGCAGATTCATGTCTTTATCTCTGCCACTTATTTCTATTGTGCAAGTTATAAATTCTGCTTTTACAATTCTTATTCTTCTTCTAAACTATTCATCAACTTCTGCTGTGTTTTTATCATCTATTGAGAATCCACAGGATTCCCTACCTCATCAGCTGTTGATTCATTTTCCTTTTTCTTGTAATATTTAATCATAGATATCTGGATTTGCTTAGCTGATCTCTTGCTTAGCTGTTATTACTATCTTCCCTCTTGGTTTATATGCTTGTATCTAGGGAATTTAACTGAGTTTCCTTCCTCCTGAGATCTTTGGCAATTTCCTTTTTTTTTCTTTTTTGCCTTGTATTCCCTTATCTCTCATTTTCTGACTCCTCTTTTGATAGCAGTTACGTTAGGGACTGGACAATTCCTATTTCAACAGCCTTAATCTCTGCCCCCAGTGGCTTCTGGAAGGACAGAACCGGCTCTAATTGGATGCTGGCTCTTTTCCTCAGGCTTATTGGTGAGCTACACCATCACTTACATGTCCTACCCCTTTATTCTTCATATCTCTGACTGAGTTCTATTGCAACACAGAGTGCTGTCACTTGGTTGTCTCAGTTAGGACAAACTTCTACCTTCTGGTTTCTATTGCATTGGGAGAAGGCAGGGTAGATAGTGTCGAATTCCATTGTAAATCTGTGAGTAGGGGCTTGGGTAGCTCTGTGAGAAGGTGTGGGAGAAACTGCTGAATGGCCAAGTTGTTGTACTAAGTGGTGGAGGATGCCTAAATTGCTTTCTTTCTCACACAAAATTAAGACCATGAAGATTGGGGAAAATGTTTAGTCCTGGAGGATTAGAAAATCAATTAGTAATCAAGTGACCCAGAAGCCCTAACAAGTACCTTCTCTTCCTTAAATATGATTTTTGCTATTAATGTTTTGCTTCTTGATTTATGTTTTTTTTTGCAATGTCTTTTAATTTTCTTCTTCCTGAGATCTTTGGCAATTTCCATCTCTCCCTCCTTATTTTCCCTGATTGCTCACTGTTATCCCCTTCCCCCAATCCACTTCTGATAGTGGTTTCTCTGAGGACTGAAACTCAATGTGTCTCAGCCTCCTTCTATGCTGGGCAATCCATGATATACTACTCCAGATCTCTATACCAAATGACTTTTGTGGAGTAGAACTGTTTTCAGTTAATTGCTGGACTCTTCCCCAGGCTTAGAAGAGAGTTACATAGCACCAGCACACACAGTATCTATAGTACCTGATGTTCTCTATTTCTGACTCCTCTGACCCGATTCCTCAGAGCAGTGTGATACTGGCGCCATTGCAGTTGGGGGATGTTTTTTGTCATTTGGAGTTTGAGTCTCTGAGGCTCTAAGTGAAGGAGGAGGAGGAGGAAAGGGAGGAAAAGAAGGAGGGGGTTTGGGGTTGAGCTCTATTTCAAGTCCAAACATATTTGTTCCTTGATCCTTCATTTTGGGGAAGAGATTTTTGGAAGCACAGCACACTGGTAGGGTGTTAGCTATTGTAGCTTCAACAAATTTCTAGTTTGGAGCCCACTTTTCCACAGCACTAAAAAGAGGATGGGCAAAACTGGGTTATGAGGTTGGGCTTTATTGCACCCACATGAGCATCCAGTTGGCTAGTATGGCCTCTTTGCCAGCAACATGGTGGACAATTGCAGAAGGGATGCTGCATGAGCCCAGGGAAGGCAGCAGTTCACTTTAAAAAATCTTCTTCTGAGTTCGGGGGATCTTGGAACATAGAGATAGCTGAAGCGACTTTAACTTTTTTGCCACTTGATTTGTTTTAGAGAGTTGAGAGCTTGAGGGGATCAGGGAAAATACCTGATCCTTCATCTCCTTGACTAAATAACCCAGAAGTTCTCCTCTTGAGTATTTTTATCCTTCACAATCCATGAGAAATTTGGCAGTGAACTTTGGAAAGTACTAGCAGGAAAAAAGAATCTTTTGGTCATAAAACTCTGATTAGGAACTGGTAAGACAGTATATATAGGGGTCTAATGCCCATATAAAGAGTCAAATTACATGAAAAAGTAGTCTTGAAATAACTATAACCCACTAATAATCATATAAAAGGTGATTCTCTAGCATTAATATTAAGGGAAATGCAGATTACAAATCTGAGGTTTTGCCTCACACCTACCAAACTTGCAAAAATTCATAACATAAGAATAGAAGGTGTTGGAGGAGCCATAGAAAATAGGTACTGTTAAGGGAACTACGAAGTGGTTCAGACATTTTGGAAAGTGATTTGGAATTCGGCTAAAATGTCCAGACTCTTTGAGTAAGGGACCCAACGACTAGGCATACCCATCCCCCCCCCCCCCCCCCCCAAAGTGATCAGAGGCAAAAAAATCTCTATATACACCAATATATTCGTAACAACACTTGGTGTAGTTTCAGTATACTGAAAACATAGTAGAGGTATGTCTTGCATATGGCGACTTTTTCCATTGTAGTTTCAATATAACATGGGTCAGCATAAGAAATGGGAATTTTGGAGCCGTTTTGTGGAAGCTGCAGAGAACAAGCAAAGACCAGCAGAAGACACAGAAAAGGCTTAGAAATCCAGAAATGTATAAGCTATTAGTGTAGTATTGTATAATATCAACATATTTTATCTTTTAATACCATTACCATATACAATTTCTTTTATTGTAAACAACCCATAAAAGAAAAAAAGAAAAAAAAACCCACACTTCTCTGACACAAAGGGAGGGCCGAAAATTTTAAATGGGTTTTCCAAATCATGGTTGCCTCACCTTTAAACATCCCCCCACCCCTACCCCACCCCCCCATGATGTGGAAAGGATACCTGTAAATGCTCATTTATTGGAGAATGGCTAAACAAATTATAGTTTATGAATGTAATGGAGTTTTGTTGTTGTTTTTGTTGCTCAGTCATTTCAGTTCTGCTCTTTGTGGCCATTTGGAGTTTTCCTGGCAAAAATACTAGAATGGTTTGCCATTTCCTTCTCTAGCTCATTTTACAGATGATGAAATTGAAGCACACAGGATTGAGCACCATGCCCAAGGTAACACAATTAGTGAGTGTCTTAGGCCAGATTTAAACTCAGGTCTTCCTGACTCCAGGCCTAGCACTCTATCCACTGTACCACATTGTACCTTAAAAATGATGAGTAAGGAGAATTCAGAGAAACATGGAAAGACACAGGAAATGAAGTCAAGTGACCAGGATGAGGAAAATGGTATACACAGTGATTATAATGGTGAAGATGGAAAGAAAGACAGCAACAGCAAAATCTGAACACTATAATTATAATCATCAGGCTGGTTTCTAAAGAAGAGATATTAGAATTATGCCCTTTCTTCCTTTATTTGAAGAAGATGGATTGTAGATATGGAACACAGACCATACTGTCAAACTCAGGTGATATTTTGTTTAGTTTTGCCGAACAGTTTTCTTTTTCCTTTTATTCCTTTTTATAAGGGACAGCTGACTGTGAAGTGAGAGGAGAGAAACATATTGGAAATGAAAGTAATATAAAACTAAAAATGTCAATAAAACACTTTTTAAATAAAAAATAATAGCAGTGTTGGCATTTACAGAAATGTCTGGCTGGCATGAAAAAGCAGGGACATCAGTGAATTTGAATTATTAACCAAAGGCCTACCTAAAATAAATCACCCATTACTTCCCAGATATCTTTTAGACTAAGTCAGATTTTTAAACACAAATGGACAACCGTATAAATTCACAGGAACAATGAACACCCTGTAGGCTCAGGGCAGGCAAAGGGAATTCTGGTAGACCTTGTTAGAGTTTCAAACAAAACAATGCTTACGTGCATTCCATGACTATTCCGAAAATAAAACTAAGGAAATAGGAGAAGAAAGGAGAAAAGAAAAGTATATTTCTGTCAGATGGAGTTAAACTCTGACAGGAAATTCCTAGTGACAACTTCTGTTGGTCCCTCATTATTTGGCATTGGGTTTGACAGAGTCTTTCAGCAGAAAGTACTTCACTTACCATTATCAAACTAGATATTGAATGTGAAAAAGTTTTTACATTATAAAGACCTATACAAATATAAGGGCAGCTAGATAGTACAGTGGACAGAGTGCCAGGCCTGGCATTAGGAAGACTCATCTTTCTGAATTCAACTCTGGTCTCAGTTTCCTAATCTGTAAAATAAACTGGGGAAAGAAATGGCGAACCACTCCAGTCTCTACCAAGAAAACTCCAAATGGGCTCATGAAGAGTTGGACACAATGGAAATAATTGAAAAACAAAATCAAACAAGATATTGGATACAAAAGTATTTTAAAATTATAAAGAGCTATACAAAAATATGATTATGAAAAGTACTCCTATTGCTACCGTGCCATTCTGTATTACTACTTCTATCACCATCATCATGAGTTCCTATAGTAATATTGTTATTACTAGGTTGACCAGTATTAATTATAATAATGAAAGCCAGCATTTAGATAATGTTTTAAAGTTTGCAAAGTGCTTTGCAAATATTATCTCATTTAATCCTCACAACAACCTTGAGAGGTAGATACTCTTTTATACACATTTTACAGATGAGGAAACTGAGGCAGTCAGAGATTAAGTGACTTGCCCAGAATCACCCAGCTAGTAAGTATTTCAGACTAGATTTGGACCCAGGTCTTCTTGAATAGAAGACTTGTGGTCTATCCGCTTCAGCCTTGTTGCTAATACAAGTTGTTAACATAAGTATTATTGTTCTCATGATTGTCTAGTTGTATGATAATGCTACCATGGATACTTCCACTATTTGTAATCTTGTTTCTTCTACTACTGCCATTAATATCACTATTACCACTATCGTAATGGAATATTATGTTGCCACTCTTCCTGCTATTGCAGTTGCTACTACTATTGCTACTAACACTACCACCTCTACTACTACCACTGGTATTATAAGTACTAGTGTTAATGCTGCTGCAACAACAACAACAACTCCTCTTCCTCCTCCTCCTCCTCCTCCTCCTCTTTCTCCTCCTCCTCCTCTTTCTCCTCCTCCTCCTCCTACTACTACTATTGTTACTCCCACTACCACTACCTCTACTATCACATCTCTAACACTGAGAACTCTACCAATCCTTCCCCTACTTCTACTGCTACCATCACCATCAATGGTCTACTATTGATACTCATACTATTATTTCTTCATCATGGCTTTCAGATAGTCCAATAATTATCAGATCGTCTCTACTAGATCTATTTTCTAAGTCAGTTTTTTTTTCAGTAAGATATTTCATGTTTTCCTCTGTTTTTTCATTCCTTTCATTTTGTTTTACTGTTTCTTGATTTCTCATGAAATCATTCATTTCTAGATGGTCAATTCTGATTTTTAAGACTTGGTTTTCATCCATCAATTTTTGGTCCTTCTTTTTCAACTAGCCCATTTCTTCTTGCATCACTTTCATTTTTCTTCCCCACTTTTTCTCTGCCTCTCTTAATTGGTTTTTGAAGTCTTTTTTGAGCTCTTCCAGACTCTGTGTCCATTCCATATTTTTTTTTTGGACATTGCACATGTTTCCTTTGCTTTCACTGTCCCCTTCTGGGTCTGCACCTTGCTCTTTGTCTCCATAAAAATTCGTTAGAGTTAGGTGCTTTTTTTGATGTTTGCTCATTTTTCTTCTCTAATTATAGTTGGGCTCTGTTTTCTGGGGAGTTGGGGTACCCTCTTAAATTTCAGTCCTTCCTTGATGCTATTTTCAGCTTATTTTCTGGATTATTACTAGTTTACCAGATAGTCTGATGGCTGAGAGCTCTGACAGCCTCCCTCCCCCTGCTGATTCAATTGACCCTTGAAATGCTGATAGCTTAAAGACTTTTCTCAGGCTTGGATGTAAGCTTTTGATCTCAGTCTGAATATGATCAGGTCAGGGGCTGATCAAATTCCAGACCCAGACTTAGGCTCAAGTTTTTGGTCTCAAGGTGTTCTTGATTCAGTCAGGTACACCCTTAATTGCCCTGTCCTGGAGCTCCGCCCTTAGTTTTGGGCAAAAAGATGTGGGAGGGCTCTCCCTGAGAATTATGTCCTCACCCCAAACTGTGGATTATGTCCTCATCCCAAACCCAGACTGGGATTCCTGGCTTCACTCTGGGCCCACACAGATCCACCTCCTTCAGTCCAGACTGCCCTGGACTAGGACTCTGGATTTCTCCAAAGGTTTGAAATTTCAAGGGGTGTGAGTTATCTTGGACCACCATTTGCCCAGGCAGAATCTCAACATTCTGACTGTTACCTAGAGCTTAAGTTTGGAACTTGTGACAGCAGATGTGTGTGGGGGGGAAGTTATGGTTTGCTCTTAATTCCTTGCTATGCATCCTGCTAGCTCTGCTTCCCTCTCACCCCAGTTCCCCAGATGGTCTCTGCATACCTTTTGGGTTTTTCTTTTCTTGAAGGTTGTTTCACTCTGTCTCCTTGTTGGTTCTTTCACTCCTGTATTTGTTTAGTGGTGATATTTTAATCTTGGTCAGAGAGAATTTTCATGGTGAAACAGAGATGCTGCTCTTGTTACTCCTCCATCTTGGCTCCATCCTTGGAACCATACTATTATTTCTAGTGCTATCAGCACTACTTCTGGAGCAACTATGCCATTGCTGCTTTGGTAACTTAGATGACCACCAGCATGGGGTATTACAATGCTAACAGTACTATTGTGGGCTATTATACTACTCACAACACTACCATACCAGGGTTCCATACAATATAGACTTATGCCACAAGTACTACACTACATCATATTGTCCACATGGGTCACAACATCAGGATAGTTGGGAGGGAATAGTCTCAACTTTAGGTTCACCCCAGTACTACTTCCCCCTACAACTAAACTTTCACTTAGAACTTATGTGAGTTTTGACTGAATTCCAGTATAGTTTAAAATATATTTATATATCTATTTAGATATAGATTCAAGCATGATATATATACATGTATGTGTATATATATACACATACATGTATATATATCATGTATATATCTCCTGGATTCCTTTATCTGTGAACGTGTTTTTCAGAACATAAGTTCTCTGCTATCTATATACCTATATATAGATATAGATATATAGAAAATTATATCTATGGAGATCTATATATCTATATATGTTTGTGTATGCATATTATGTACACATACATACAGTGATTATAGACATTAAAAAATGAGAAGGTAGAATTTGAACTGAACTTTGTTATTATTATTTTTTAAACCCTTAATTTCTGTGTATTGGCTCCTCAGCAGAAGAGTGGTAAGGGTAGGCAATGGGGGTCAAGTGACTTGCCCAGGGTCACATAGCTGGGAAGTGTCTGAGGCCAGTTTTGAACCGAGGACCTTCTGTCTCTAGGCCTGACTGTCAATCCACTGAGATACCCAACTGGCCCTGAACTGAACTTTGAAGGGAGTCAGAAGCAGAGGGGAAGAACGAGATCATACCAAGAATGGAAGATAATCTGTGCAAAGGCAAAGAGGAGAGATGAAGAAGAATCTTACATGGAAAGTTGCAAGCAGGTCAGTTTGGCTGGAGTGTAGAGTACATATTATGTTGCTGTTGCTGCTACTACTACTACTGTTACTATCACCACCACCACCACCACCACCACCACCACCACTACTATTACTACTACTACTACTACTACTACTACTACTACTACTACTACTATAGTGTTTGTGGGCAATTATTAGAGCTCAGGATCTGGCAGGTCCTCCTTCCCTCCACACCTTAGTTAAAAGGGTTTTGAGTCCACTTCACAAGAATGTGTTTTTGGCAGCTGACAATCAACCAAAGTTGAATCAATCAATCAATCAATCAATCAATCAAAAAACATTTCTTAAGTGCTTAATGTGGCTGTTCTCAAAGCCCTCAAGGAGCTTGCATTTTATGAGGGAAGTTCAGTATGGCTTTTTAATAGAAAGAAGGCTACCAAGTGAAGAAATATTTAGGCACCAGAAACTTATGAAGACCACTAAGGTAAAGAGAAAGTTATGGCCTCCAAAGGCAAAGCGAGTCATTAGTTGATAAAAGCCAAGATGATCTGGAGCCCTAATGTACCTTTCCTAACCCATTTAATTTATTATGTGTCCTAAGCTCTTGCAGCTTATTAAAAAAACACCCTGAAAGTTTTTAAGTGGACAAGTCACTCATTCCTGATGGAGGGATTGCCTTTGTCATAAGGTATGCTCCAGTTACCAATATTATCCATCTAATTAATATGGCTGAATCATTGAATAGGAAACTTTGTCAGTCAGTCATTTTCAGGCTCAGGCAGCTGGTCATATGAAATGCTGCAGGACACCAACCTAACTAAGGGAACTCAGAGTCACATTCAGCAAAAAAGATTTGAAAAAAAAAAAGGCAAAAAAAGGAAGCCTCTCAGCAAAGAGAAACAGAATAGCAGATAAGAACAAGGCTGCTTCAACAAAGAGATACTGACAGGTCTTGAGGAGCCGAGGAAATACTGGGTAAGGAAGCTCCCTTCATCCACTGAGGCAGAACAGTAAATGTTTTGTAAAAACTGGCCTTAGAGTTGCCTGAGGCATAAAGATTAAGTGACCTACACCAGGCTACTCAGCCAGTAGGATTTGAACACAGATTATTTTAACTCTAAAATTCCTCTCTCTCCTAACTCTAAACCCCCAACTCCTTCTCTCTCTCTCTCTCTCTCTCTCTCTCTCTCTCTCTCTCTCTCTCTCTCTCTCTCTCTCTCTC
>NC_058130.1:347165469-347200424 GCF_016433145.1 Gracilinanus agilis | reverse complement strand
TCTTCCTTCCTTCCTTCCTTCCTTCCTTCCTTCCTTCCTTCCTTCCTTCCTTCCTTCCTTCCTTCCTTCCTTCCTTCCTTCCTTCCTTCCTTTTCTCTTTCCTTACCTTCTATGCATTGGTTCCAAGGCAGAAAAACAGTAAAGACTAGGCAATGTGTGTTAATAAATTGCTCAGGATCACAAAGCTAGGAAATGACTGAGGTCAGATTTGAATCTATGATCTTCCTTCTCCAGGCCTGGCTCTCTGGCCACTAAGTCACATAAATTACCCTTCTCCATTCAATTTTGGAAATATGTGCTTATTAGAAATCACCCTCCCCAATATATCCTAAAACATTTATAGCAGCTTTTGTGTATGTGTGTGTGTGATGACAAAGAATTGGAAACAAAGTTGATACCCACTGGGACTAGCTAACAAATTGTAGCATGTAATTTTCATGAAATATTACATGTGCTATAAGAAATGATATATGTGGTGAATATTGAGAAGCCTGGAAAGATCTTTATGAGTTGATGCAGGAGAAAGTTGGTAGTCAAGAAAACAGTATACCCATTGACTACAACAATATTAAAGGAAAGACCCACCACACAAAGATCAAAAGTGAATATTGCAAAATTACATCCCCGCCCATTTCTCTACAGAAATGGGAGGCTCACAAGTGTTATATATTTCTCACATTTTTAGAATTTTTAAATTAATTGATCGATTTTACTAATTTTTTTCCTCCTTTTTTATTTTTTGTCTTCAAACAAATATTCTGGCAGGGAGAAGAGGAGGGATACTGGGGGGAAATGTTTGCAATGTTTTAAAAAATACATCAATAAAAAGTAGTTTTTAAAAAAGGATTCTTAACTTTAATATGTCACATACACTTTCCTATCTAAGCTCCTCTTTGAAATCTACCAAAGGACATCTGCTGCTTTCTTCTGAGTTTGTGAATCAAGTTAAAGAGCTTATTGAGCTTTTGCCACATGTCTTACAGTTGGACTTGCTGGTGATTCACAAGGGATCAATGACATACAACCCTACTACTATATTTACTAGTGCTGAGTTGTGTGGCTATGTGTAGATTTAATTTGCAAACACTACAAGAGGGAATCGGGGTAGCCAGACAGTCTCAGGAGACCTTGGGTGTGGTCTTTTGGGGAAGGACACCCTGCCCTCTTCTAATCCCAGACAAAGGGAGACCTAGGTCACTCCACTGAGTATGGGGTCAGTGGTAGTGAGTCAGTGTCAGGGAAGGAAGGAGTTAGAGAGGAAAGAGGGGTGTGCCTTTCCTTGAGGAGACCCATATGCCTGGTTCCCTTGGGCTGTGCTGGGTTTTGCTTCTGTAGAGGGTTCCTGAGCAAGAATCAGTAAGGATGACCTTTGGAAGCAGACAGATATCATAGGATTCAAGGCTTAGAGATAGGATCCTGAGAAAGCAGACTCCACTCAGAAATGGGATCCTACTTCTTAAAAAATCATTTTCATTCAATTTGAATCTTTTTTCAGTAGACATTCATCATGTACCTGCTAAGGATGATGCATTGTCCTAGGCTTGACTCCTGAGCCTGGTCCCAACTAGGGCTTTCATTCTTCTTTAATAATTTCTTTACCTTACTTAACTTTTTCTTACCTATGCCTCAAAAACAATGGTTGGGTTTTTTTAAAGGCCTTTATTAACACTTAAAACCAAAATGACTGAATGATAGCAACAACAACATTCAAGAGAGAGGAGAAAATATAAACTAAGCACTTGGAGTACAGAATTGTCCAATTATAGAACATGGGAATCTAATCTTAAAATGTTCTTAACCAGGACCAAACTGGATGACGACACATAGGCCCTGTACCAGTTAGCCTGAGACTAAAGCCAGCTGCTGGTTCTTCATATCATTCACGGCTGGTGTTCCTTCTGTCTTCTCCCAGGATTAATGTTTCTGGTCATAATTAGCCTTCTGTATTATTGTAGCTTCATTCAGATCCATGAGTCATGGCTGCCCACCAGAGAAACTCCTGAGAGGTTTGCAATAGTTAACAAATCCACACACAACACTATGTAGTCATACATCAATATGGCAAAGACCTGTGATAACTTTGGTTTGGGAACTCCAGATGTGTGACTTCTAATTATGAAGACTCAATTTTTCCATATCTTGATCTAAGAGGGCTTGTTGAGGCTCATCAAGACCAGTAATCACACAGGTTAGAGTTGATTGGAATCCATGTCTTTCTAACCATGAACCTTCCCAACTTGGAGACAAGACCACCTGGGCTTAACTTTCAACTGTAGGTCAATAAGTATTTATTTGTTATTGTTGCTGCATCATTTCAATCTTGTCTGAATCTTTGTGACCTGGCAAAAATACTAGAGTGGTTTGCCATTTCCTTCTTTAGCTCATTTGACAGTTGAGGAAACTGAGGCAAAGTTAGATGACTTACCCAGGGTCACACAGCTAGGAAGTCTCTGAGGACAGATTCACACTTAAGTCCTTTTGACTCCAGGGCTGGCACTCTATCCACTTCACCACCTAGCTGCCCCAATATATGTTAAAATGTTCCATAAATCTAGAATGTTGTTGTTAGTATTATTGTGATAATTATGAATAATAATAACTTGATCTCAACCATTGATTTCATTAGTACAGAGAACTCCCAATATGGCAGTTCCTTCCCCTGCTGAGATGGGCATCTTGCTTGTAACTTGTTATTAGAGGAGTGAGGTAGCGCTGTTGAGAAAGGAATAAGTCTGGAGTCAGGAAGAACTCAGTTCAAATCTAGTCTCAGGTACTTAGTAGCTATATGACCATGGGCAAGTCACTTAACCTGTGCTTGTCTCAGTTTTCTGAACTGTAAAATGGAAATAATGAAAGCACTCAACTTACAGGTTTTGTTATGCAGATCAAAGGAGATAATATTTATAACAAAAACTTAGCACAATCCCTGCCACAGAATATGTACTATATAAATGCTTATTCTTTTTCTCCTCTCTCCTTTCCTTAGCATGTTGCCCAAGGCACTGAGAAATTAATTGGCTTCCTTATGGTCACACAAACAGTATGAGACAGAATTTGAACCTAGGTGCTTTGGATTAGTCTTGTACTGAGCATGCCACGAGGATGATTATGATTTAAGAATTGTTCTTATCTTCTGTGATGGAATTTACCCAGAAGTAGTCCCAGGACAAGTCACCATATTGTGGTTCTTCTATTATATATAATGTGACTCAGCCTATTTCACAGGTAGAAGAAATGATTGTATTTTGTAGTGGAATAAACTCCTCTTGGATCACTGCATTGTTGAGGCAAAGGGACTTGGGTGGCTCATGAAAACTGAGCTATGCTATACAGGGTTACCCAAGATAGGTCACATTGGAAAGTTCTGACAAAAGGTGATCCACTGGAGAAGGAAATGGCAAACAACTCCAGTATCTTTGCCAAGAAAACTCCCTTGGGCAGTATTAAAATGCATGGCATTGCAAGCTGAGTGCCTCAAGTGGAGAGTCTGGCATACTGTGGTCTATGGGGTGGGTCACAGAGAGTCAGACATGACTTAATGACAATGACAACAAGAAAATGAATAAGACTATCGTGATATAAATGAGTGAAGCTATTGGGAAATTGACATTATCTTCTAGAGATTCACTGAAAGCATCCTCCATACAACTTGAGTGGCAGATAAGATTTTGGGGATGACATGTACCAGGTCCTGCTCTCACATTAAAAAAAAATCTTCTGCTAAGTGTTTATATTTTGAAAACTTCTCATTCCACCTAGTTTAGAGATATTAAGTTTTACAACTCTATTTAAAATGTTATTCATAAATTTTTATGGATCAATGTTTTGCCAAGGCCATTGTGGATTCAGTATATAGTAGTGGTCTGATATAATTTATTGGTCAAATTTTCAGAGAGACATTTTAAGGTCTGCATTTGTAGTTTGGGGATTTGTCATCTGTTAGTATATGAAAGAAGAATAATTGCTAGAACTGAGAATTGGCAAAATATTTTGAAGGTCTATTTTTTGTAGTCTCTGGTAAGTGGCATGTTGCATGGTTTCTACTGTTACTTTGCATAATCTGTACTGATCACTAAGCCTAAACTCCTTAATGACAACCTTCCTATAATTCCGGTAATGGCCTATACCTGAATTGTCATTACAAAACCCAAAACAAACAAATCTTTAAGACTTAGTCATTTTTTGGATGCTTCTTATCTTTGAATATTCTTATTCTTGGCTGCCCCGCCTCCCATTTCATACCTTTTGGATTTCACCCATGGAAGGCTTTTTGATTCTTTTCTTGGATCTCAACTGTTTCCCAGGTTTGATCTGGAGGCGACCATCTTCCTTTTACATTTAGCAGATCCAATGTCTGTACCTTTACTGTGTTCCTTGGTGAAATGATATTTCATGATGATGGTATCTGGTGCTCTACCTCTATTCATTTCTCAGGTATCAAATCAAGAAAAGAATAACTTCCCATCTTCTCCTACCTAGGTATACTAAGTTCTTCATCTCTTCTCAGTCATGATAAATAATAATAATTTGATTCAGACCATGGATTTCATTAGTTTAGGGAATTCCCAATATGGCATTTTTCAGTAGTGATGAAGATGGACAACTTGCATTTAACATATTCTTAGAGAGATTCCTGGGGCATTGAAAGGTTTATTCATTCACTTCTGATCACACAATGAGTATGTGGAAGAGGTCGCATTTGAATTAAGATCTTTTGGACCAGTCCTCTATGTAGAATGTCATATTTTTTATTATTACAGAAAAATTGCCCTCATTTTCTGTGATGGATTTTACACAGAAATAAATAGTCACCCAACATAATCTAGTCTCTTTGTCCTAAAGGCAACTCTGATGTATATGTTGTAGACATGTCTGAAGGAACCCTTTTCCCGATTCATAAAGCCAAGAATTCAAGAAAGTAAGTGGCATTAATATAAACCAGAACAAAGATGGACACTCTAACAGGAGCCACTAGTGTGGCAATCACCTTGACAACTTCTTACCCTTTACCACTAGCATTGCCAACTTACTGATTAAAGTGATCTCACACTGCTTATTGCCTAACAATATTCATTCTGAGTCTATGTGGCCAAGGCCAGGAAGAGTTCTCATGACTGGAAATTTACAGATATGAGAGAAGAAGAAGGGAGCAGAGGGTAGAGGACTCTCTTCCATCTTCCAAAATCAGCTTTGGTCCATGCAACAGGGAGCAATCCAGAAGACCGTGAAGGAAATGAGATAGGGAATAAAAATGAAGCATTAACTTAAATTGAATTCATTTTTTTTTGCTTTGATTTTCCATTCCTTTTTAGTTTAGTTTAGTTTTCATAGGAAATCATGGTTTGGGCATAAATTGAGTGTGCTTCCTGTAAATTCAATGCTCACTTACTCTTTCTTAGTGATAAGGGGACCTAGAGAAGAAAGTTATGATGGTTAAAGACAGCAGGGCCAGTGGACTGGGTAAATGGAATGTGGATGGGGTCAGTGCCATTTCTGCCTCTTAAATTTTGGCAGCATTTTGTAGCCTAAGGATTTAGGAGACTCTGAATTGATATTTCCATAAATCAGGAGACAACACTTACCGAAGGTGGCTATACAGAGGAGTTTACCAACATTCCAAGACAGTGTCCTAATCCAGTGCCTGGTCGAGTTTACTGTCAAAGGCCTCCTTTCCAGTCTATTTCCCAGAACTAATAGCCTAAAGGTGAGTTTGGTAATTGGTTCTCTTTTAGCTGATTTATTTTCAGCAGCCTCACTTGATGATGCAACAAGCAGAGGAATGAACTTGGTATGAAGACAGATTTCTGATTTTCTGGGAAGTGTTGCACCTTAATAGGCTTAAAGTCACTATGGAAATTCCTGAAGGCAATCAGTTGTGACCTGTTACAGGCCAAAAACCAAGTCCTGTAAACATAAACAGACACACATACATACACACTGTGCCAAGGAGAAATCTTTTTACAGTTGCAAATTCTGCATTGAACAACTGGCTAAAAGCAGATTGAAGTCACATTTTCATCTTTGCAACTATATTTTTATTAAAAAAAAACATTTTAAACCCTTACCTTCTCTCTTATAGTCATACTAAGTATTGGCTCCAAGGCAGAAGAGAGGTAAGGCTTAGGAAAAGGGGGGTTAAGTGGCTTGCCCAGATTCACACACCTAGGAAGTATTAGAGAACAGATTTAAAACCAGGACCTCCCATCTCCAGACATGGGAGCTATATCTTTTAAAAAGAATATTCTTGAGCTTCCTACACAGGGTACCCCAGATGTCTTTGTAAAGTTTTCAGCTTTAAAAGCTTTAAATTGCACTAAAGCTTTCAGGACACTAAATAATAATAATAATAATAACAACAACAATAATAATAACAATAACAATAATGACAATAATAATGACAATAATAACAATTATTATATATTTAGAGCTGGAAAGGACATCAGAGGTCATGTAATAGGACACTAAATAATAATAAAAATAATAAAAATATGGATTTAGAGCTAGAAAGGATGTCAGAGGTCATGTAGCCCAATCCCTTGATATTACAGATGAAGAAACTGAGGTCCAGAAAATTGACCTAACTTGTCCATGGGTCACAACTAAAAAGTGTCAGGTAGAAATTTAACACAGTTTTTCCTGTATCTAAGTCCAGTGTTCCATCCCCTATATCTTGCTGCCTATTTATAATAAATAATAGTTATATTGACTATTGACATTTGTACAGTATTTTAATATATGCAAAACACTTTTTATAATCTTATTTGTCTTCTCACAACCAAACTAAAGGTATTTTTAGTTTCATTTTATAGCTATAGAAGCTGAAGCTCAAAGGGGTTGATAGACTTGCCCAGATTCACATAGTAAGTGTTAAAAATGGGATTTGAACTCTGGTCTTCCTGATTCCAGGTCCAATACCTTTCCCACTGTGGTAGGTCACCTCTTATGATTTGAGCATAAAACAGTGGAAGAAGCATAATGGAAGAAGTCCAGGAGTCAGGACAGCTGGATTCTCATTCCAACTCATCTTTTTGACCTTGGAAAAATCTCTTTACTTCACTGAGTCTTAGTTTCCCCATTTCTAAAATGAAATCATTGGTATTTTGGATAACAGTTTGGAAGTATACTAAAAAAGTCACTAAAGCATATGCACATTTAAACCCTTACCTTATGTTTTAGAATTGATACTAAGAATCGGTTCCAAGGCAGAAGAGTGGTAAGGGCTAGGCAATGGTGGTGAAGTGATTTGCCCAGGGTCTCCGTATCTAGGAAGTATATGAGACCACATTTGAACCCCGGATCTCCCAATCTCCAGGCCTGGCTTTCTATCCACTGAGCCACCCAACTGTACCACCCCAATACATACCTTTTAACCTAGTGATACCACTACTAGGTAATAGATCCTGGGACCAAAACCCCTTTTCCCCTTTCCCCTTCCCTACTGAGACCAATAGCCGCCCAGCCTGACCCTAGCACTTGTCCAAACTATGAGACCAAGTCCCAGTAAAACTTGGCAGAACATCAAGATTTCCCTGTCTGGCCTAGACAAATGACCTCCTGTATCACTGACCATCAAGCCTGGGAACTTCCCACCCCTAGAGACTGAGGTTCCCAAACCCCTTTGGGCTATCCAACCAGGTTACCTCATCCCAGACCACCACCCTATAAAAGATTACCCCCTTCTCCACCCAGGTGGAGACTCTTACCATCTGCTGGTTAAGATCTCCTCCTTAATCCTCCCATCCTCCTCCCCACCTCAATAAAGCCTCTTTGCCTAACTCATTGTCTCCATCTCATTTGCCTCAGTTGGACCCCATGTCAGCCAGGTCTGACACTAGGTTTCTATCAATCAATATAATCACTAAAATTTATGAAGTACCTACTATCCCAAAGAGATTGAAAGCAGAGGAAAAGATCTCATGTATGCTACAGTAATAATCACAGTTCTCTCCAAAGGCACAAAAAACTAGAAGGAAAAAAGATTTCCTATTTAGTAAATTATCAATCAAATTATGACAAGTGTAAATATATGATGTGCAAGTATAATGGAATCTTATTGCATGGTAAGAAATGAAGAATATGAAGAGTCTAGAGAAAGTTATGAAGCCTTTTATGAAAGAACACAGAGCAAAATAAGCAAGAAGCAGGAGAATAATTTTCTTGATAACCAACCAGGAAAATAATAGTCAAAGCCTTCAGAAGGCTGACCCATGCTATGCCTGACCTTGACTACAGAAGACTGGGGATGAGACAAGCATCCTACAGCTCAAGAGAAATAATAGACTTTATTTTTTTATTTTATTTATTTTTATTTTAAAAACCCTTACCTTCTGTCTTGGAGCCAATACACAGTATTGTATATATTGGCTCCAAGGCAGAAGAGAAGAAGTAAGGACTAGGCAATGGGGGTCAAGTGACTTGCCCAGGGTCACACAGCTGGGAAGTGTCTGAGGCCGGATTTGAACCTAGGACCTCCCATCTCTAGGCCTGGCTCCCAATCCACTGAGCTACCCAGCTACCCCCAATAATAGACTTTAGATGGAATGTTAAACACATATTTACAACCAGGGAATATGTGTTGATATTTTTACTTGGCCATAATTATTTGTGACAGGGGAGGCTAATTGATGTGGGAGTAGTCAGGAAATGTCCATGACATAGAAAAGGGGAAAAAAGTATCAATAAAATATTTATAAAGCCAACTCTCTTCCTCAGGTCTACGTCATGTAGATGGAAGACTGGGTCTGGGATCAGGAAGAACTAAGTTAAAATCTAGGCTTAGACACTCAACTAGCTATGTGACCCTATGAATCATTAAATTTATGTCTGCCTCGGTTTCCTCATTTTAGAAATGGGGATAATCATATACCTACCTCTCAGGGTGGTTGTAAAGATAAAATGAGGTAAAATTTGTAAAGTGCTTTACAAAATTTAAAGCACTATGTGAATTCTAGCTATTATTATTGCTGTCTATCAAATGCCCTACAAACGGTTACAAACCTCTCCTCTACTCAAGCCTAAACCACTTCATTTCCAAACCCCATCCTTTAATCAATTAATTGACAAACATTTTTAATGAACTTATTATGTGCCAGGCATTATGCCAAGTACCAGAGGAACAAAGACAAAGAAAAAGTAATCCCTGATCTCAAGGAACTCACATTCTGATGAATTGTACATCTTTTACTGAGAAAATAAAGAGCATTTACTGAGAACTCCCTCTTGTCTCCTTTGGCATATCTCAAAATCCCTTGATGTCATTCTACCTCCTTTATTTCAGTCTGATGAAGAAGTGACCCATCTGATAAAGGCCAACTCCTTGATATATACTTAAAAAAACACCAAACACCTTACCTTCTTAGAACAGATACGAAATAAAATATTGGTTCCAAAGCAGAAGAGAGGTATGGACAATGGAGGTTGTGACTTTCCTGGGGTCACACAGCTAGGAAGTGTCTAAGACCAGATTTGAACTCAGGACCTCCTATGGCCACATCTGAATCTCTATCTACTAAGCCACCTACCTGCCTCTGAAGTATACTTTGGATCTCATCCCCTTCCATCTTCTCTAGCAGATTGTACTTTCTCTCTCATATTCTATCTCTATCTACTATTTCTTCCTTGTTCTCTATACACACACCCATATGTCCTCCATACTTAATTTAAGAAAAAACAAAACCTCTCTAGAGCTGAGCATTCACTCAAACTATGAAAGCAGGTGTTCTGGAATCAGAGGACCTGGGTTCAAATTTTACCTTTGGTATTTACTATGGGTGTGACCTTTGGCAACTCACTGAATTTCCCTGGATCTCAATTTCTTCATCTGCACAATGAGGTGTTTGGGCTAAATGCTTTCTGCGATCCCTTCATATGTCTATGATCCTCCCTACCATAGTCAAACTCCTTGGAAAATATAACTATGCTCATTTCTCTCTGTCTCTGCCTCTCTTTCATCTTCTCAAGCCTAGGCAATTTGGCTTTTTGCCTCATCATGCACCTGAACCTGTTCTCTCCAGTCGCCAGAAACCTCTTAATAATCAAATCCTATGTATTTTTCTCAGTGATCCTTCTTAACTATTTAATACTACTGACCACCCTCTTTTCCTGGATTCTCTCTCTGCTCATTTTTTCACAACTCCTCTCTTGATTATCCTATACCTACGTGACCTTTTCTTCTCAATTCTCTTTTGCTGGTTCAACTATATTCGAAACTGTGACTGTACCACAAGGGTTTGTCCTTAGCTTCTCTCTATAAATGAGGATTCTTAACATTGTGTGTGTATGTGTGTTAAAGAGCCCTTTGGCAGCCCCATGAAGCCCATGATTCCTTTCTCAGGATAATTGTTTTAAAAACATAAAGTGATGCATATAGAATTATAAACGAATTTGGAATTCAATACAAGTGGAAACCAATTATATTGAAATACATTTGGGAAATGGCTAACTGATGCTGTGATATATGATTGCAATGGAATAGACCAAAAGAATGATGAATAATCACAAAAAATATCTGTAAAGTCTTTATATAAAATGACACAGAATAAAGGGAAGAGAACCAGGAGAACCATTCCAAAGTAACAAAAATAATCTATGATGATCAGCTATGAACCATTTAATCATTATCAGCATGCAAGGATCCAGGACAACCACAAGAAACTCATGATCAAAAAGGCAATTCAGTGCTATGATAGGATCTGACAAAGTCTGAATGCAGATTGAAACATGCCATTCTTCATTTTATTTCCTCTGCGAATCTCACAACATGACAAAAATGAAAATATGCATCGCTTGATAAAATATGTACAATCTATATCATATTACCATTTTGGGAAAAGGGGAAAGGTTAGGAAGGAAAGGAAACATGAATTGCAAAATGTCAGAAAATGCTTATTAAAAAATCTATCAACATGTAATCTGGAAAAAATAAAAATTAAAAGAAGAAATACACTTCTAAAATCAAAATGGTACATAACATAGGTATAAAGGGAATAAGCAAATTAGAAGAACAAGGAACATATTACCTACCAAATTTATGAATTGGAGAAGAATTCATGAATAAACAAGAGGTAAGAGCACTGTGAGATGTAAAATGGATAATTTTGAATACATTAAATTAAAAAGGGTTTGTTCAAATAAAATGAATGTAGCCATGATTAGAAGAAAAGTAATAACTTGGGGGAAATTTTTTAATAGGCAAATGTATAAGAATGTGAGCCATTCCCCAACTGATACATGGTCAAAAGATATGAAGAAATCAAAGTTACGTGTATATACATATATAGATATGCTCTAAATAATTATTGATTAGAGAAATGCAAATCAAAACAACTGACATATTATCTCATACCTATCAGAATGGCCAAAATGATAAAAGGGTGCAATGATGATTGCTGGAGGGAATGTGGAAAAATAGAGATTCTAATGCAATGTTTGTGGAACATGTGAACTGATCTAACCATTTTGAAAAGCAATCTGGAATTATGCTCATAATTATAATATACCCAGAAATACCACTACTAAGTTTATTTCCTAAGGTGATCAGGGATAAAGGAAAAGAACCTATAGGTTCTAAAATATTTATAACAGCTCTGTGTGCTGGCAAAGAACTAGAAATTGAAAGGATGCACATCAGTTGGGGAATCTTTATATCTACTCAAATCTCTCTCCTGATCTGTAGTCCCACATCACTAGCTACCAATTAGATATTTCAAACTGAATAACGTATAGACATTTCATACAAAATGTACAAAACAAGATTCATTATCTTCCTCTTTAAAATTCAATGCTACCTGATTTTCAGAATTCCAAATTCTCTTCTTCCCATCTCTTCCTCCCATACTAATTGAGATGCCAGGAAAAACCAGATCTCTTTATAAATGTGTATAGTGAAGGAAAAATGAATTCCCATATTAACCATATTTTTTTAAAAAGGAAAAATAGCTTTAATCTGAATTCTGAATCTTTCACCTTTATCTCAAGCATAGCCTGATTCACCACAAATTCTTTGGAACCATGATTGCTCATTTTGTCAGGTTCTTTATTTTTTCTCTCTAAAACATTTCACATTTCAAACTTCCTTATTTTTATTTTGGGTACTATCACCCTTCCAGTCATCCAGGTTTGTAATGCCAGAGTTTTCCTTGACTTTCCACCCTCCCTTACTCCCACAGCTAATCAGTTGCCAAATCTTGTTGTTTCTACTGCCACAATATCTTTCATCCCCTTTTCTAAGCCATTATCCTAGTTCAGGCTGTAATCACCTCTCACCTGGACTACTGAAAAAGCTTCCTAATTAAGCTCCCTGTCCCAAGTCTCTTTCCTACTTCAATCCACCTACCGCAGAGATGCTCAAGTGATTTTCCTAAACAACCACTTTGATCATGTTACTCCCTTACTCAAAAACCTCCAGCCATTCCCTATTAACCTTCAAGACCAAATTTAAACTCTTGTTTTCAGTTTTTAAAGTCCTTTACATCCTGGCCCTAACTGATCCTTTCAAACTTTTTATGTGTTATTATTCCCCATCCAAGTTGGCCTCTTTGCTTTTTCCTTGTGTCAGTTCCCTCAGTTGTATAATCAGGACAATAAAGCACCTATACATCTTGGACTTAACCTACTCTTCCCAACTTATGCATTCTCCTCTTCCTAAATCCTGTTATATGGGCAGCTAAGTGGGGCACAGTAGATAGAATAGTGGACTTGGAAATAGGAGGAGCTGAGTTCATTCTTGCTTCTCACTTTTACTAGGTGTGTGAGATTAGGCAAGTCATTTAACTTTGTTTGCCTCAGTTGCCTCATCTGTAAAATGATCTGGAGAAGGAAATGGAAACTACTCCAGTATCTCTACCAAGAAAACCAAAAAGGTTGTCATGAAGAATCGAACATGACTGAAATGAGTAAAAAATAACAATGACAAAATCCTGTATTTCAGGCAAACTGACTTATTTGCTTTTCTATGTCTTCACCAGTTTCCTCAATTGTATAATGTGGCTAATAACAGTAACTCCCCCAGAGGGTGACTGTAAGGATCAAAAAGAGTATTAGTATAGACTAGGTTGGTACCCAGTAGATGTTTAATAACTGCTTATTTACTTTATTTCTCCTTTCCTCTCGCATAATACTTCATCTTCCCTGTCTATGTCAGTATACTGGCTGTTCTTCCATTCCCTAATTCTACCTTTTAGAATCCCTTGTTTTCTTCACAACTGAGTTCAAAAGCCACCTTTTACAAGAAGCTTTTCCTAATCCCCTTGAGCCTTCCTCCCAAAACATGACGTTGTATTTTTGTTGTGCCTATTTTGTGTAGACTTCTATGTGTATATATTCACTTCCTTGATAGAATATAAGCAACTCGAGGGGAGGGATAGTTTCTTTTTAGTCTTTGTATCACCAGAGCCTTGCACAGTGACTAGTCCATAATAAAGAGTTTAACAAATGATTGTGGATGGGTTGATTGAAAAAGAAAAAGGAAAGAGAGAGTTTTTAAGATCCCTTGCAGCTCTAACATCTGTGGTTCTCTGATTCCAAATGCCCAGCTGCTAAATGACCAAGGAATGGTTGATGACATTCATGGCCCAGGCACTCAGCCATTCTGTTTGCCTATTACGGAGGTATTGTAGTTATCGGTGCAGAATCTGTACTGGCTGAGGTCACTGTGGGCCTGGTTCCAGCAAAGTCACCCTTGGCTTCTGTACTGAGCCTATGTGAAAACTGTGCAAGATGGCTCTTGCAGGGCATATATACCACAAGGATGGGCATTTAACTTAATTAGGACTAAAAGCTTCTAGATCACTTTGCCCCCCCTTCAGAAAATCATGACAACATATTTCCAGACTTAAGTAATATTAAGTTTTTGCAATGTTCATATTTGTACTCTCACCCATTCCCCACCACAAAACGAAACAAGTCAATGGTTCATGTTTCTAAGGTTATAACTCCATCTTGAGGGTTGACTTTAGAGGAAGCATTATTGCCGATGAAAATAGAGAGAGGAAGAAGCAAGGTGAAATATGCGGCCACCTCGAGAGGCATGTGCTATGGTCTCCATTGCCCCATAAATAAAAATACATTGCCATGTGGCTGCAACAAACCCTCCCTTCTCATTCATTAAGCTACCTTCCTGCCCTGGTTTAAAGCTCAACTCTATATTTCATGGCTTCCAGGAAACCTTCAGGAGAGATGGACAGAAAGTCTGCATCTCACATCCCTCCCCACCAAATAACCAAAAATGAAAGCTGTAAAGATTCAAGATGACCCAAGGAACAAGTGTATTTTTCATAATAATAATCTCTAAAATTTATGAAGCACCTATTATGTGTCAGGTACTATGCTAAGCACTATGCAATTATCTTGTTTGATCTTCACAATATCCCTGTGAGGTAGAGGATAGTATCATCCCCTCCCCCATTTTACAGGTGAAGGAAGTCTCTGAGGTCAAATTTGAACTCATCTCTCTCTCATTCCAGACCCAGTCTGCTATCTATCCTACATACAAAATCATGAAAAGAAAGGTAAGTATATGTCCATCTCATTATCTCTTAGGATGGGAGTTCCTTGAGGACAAGGACTAACTATATCTTAATTTTTTTTCTATTTACCAATACATTTTATTAATATTGAAAATTATTTATTAAATGGTAAATCACTAATATTTTTGCCAAGAAAATCCCAATCAGGTCACTAAGGGTTAAACATGATGGAAATAATCGAATAACAAAAATCAGACATTTATAAAACCAATGAAACTTAAAAAAAAACTATCTCCACTTAACTAAATTCATTTCCATGGGTAAATGTCATAACTTCTCACTTACTCCCTTTAACTGTCAATCTTTGCCCATTCATTCTCATTTCTATTTTCTTCTTATGTGGTCAAAGTTAGCACGTATGCTCTTCTCTTGATCCTGCAAGAAGTCAGCATGTTACAATGGATAGAGTGTTAGACTTATTCAACACAGAAAGTTCTGGGTCTAGATCCTACTCAAGTACTTAACTAATTGTGTGGAAAGCATTTGGAAAGTGCCTACTATGTGCCAAGTACTGTATGAGTCACTTAATCTAACTGGGTCTCAGCTTCCTCATCTAAACAATGAACTTGATCTCTAAAATCCTTCTTGGGGGGGGGGCAGCTGGGTAGCTCAGTGGATTGAGAGCCAGGCCTAGAGACAGGAGGTCCTAGGTTCAAATCTGGCCTCAGACACTTCCCAGCTGTGTGACCCTGGGCAAGTCACTTGACCCCCATTGCCCACCCTTACCACTCTTCTGCCTTGGAGCCAATACACAGTATTGATCCCAAGATGGAAGGTAAGGGTTTTAAAAATAAAATAAAATAAAATCTTTCCTGTATTTTAATTGATTATTTTTTACTTGTCTTTTCTTTATTTTTCTTTATTTTTAATATTCTTCATACTTACTTCCTTAATATCATTTTAGTATCCTCAAATGTTGTTGTTTCATACATTTTCCTTTCAAGAGGTAAGAGGGTACCATGTTTTATTTAACCATTCCCTATCAGGATGTTTTGTTGTTCCTTATTCTCTTATAGTTCCATGTAACACTTCAATGAAATCTGTTTTATACTTTCTCCATTTCTAGCACACATCAAATACTTCATAAATTAATGAAACCACCAAGCAATAAAGCAATAAAGGACAATTACAAGTAGCAATATGGCTACTCTGGATTCAGATAACATGAAACCATTTGACTTCTCTAATAGAGTTATTATTTAATTAGTGGATGATTTTGCTCTCTTGTTTCTCTCTACTTTTTGTACCATCATTACCTACATCAATAAAATAAACATGAAAAATTAAATCATTTTGATGAATTTGCTTGGCCTTAGTCACAAATTATCCTTTAGAAGTCTACACATTAGAGAGATTTTTTAAAACATCAGATCCATTTTTCTTTCGTTTTTTTTTTTGTTGTTTTTTTTGTTGTTGTTGTTCAGATGTTTCATTCATGTCTGATTCTTCATATCCCCATTTTGGGTTTTCTTGGCAAAAATACTGGAGTGATTTGCTCTTTCCTTCTCCAGCTCATTTTCCAGATGAGGAACTAAGGCAAATAGAGTCAAATGACTTGCCAAGGGTCACACAGCTAGCAAGTGTCAGAGGCCAGATTTAAACTCAAGATGAGTCTTCCTGGCACCTGCAACACCTAGCTGATTTATATCAAGACTGAATACTTCAGTAAAAAAAATTATACTCATCAATTAATTCGGTCTCACTCTTCAATGAGAAACCTTGACACACCACAAGCAATTAACATGTTTTCCCAAAGAATGGTGAGGCGGCTGGGTGGGGGAAGATTTGGTACTCTCCAGCTATGATTTACAAAGGCCAGCTATAATTTGGCTAGGGGACAAATTGTTGAATGGTGGATTGGTGGACTTAATCTAACCCTTAAGATAATCAGAATAACCTCACCTCAATCCTAAGTGAACTATATTGTAGTATTTATTTGCAATATTTTAATAACCTGACAGAATTGTGACTTAATTCATTGTGCACCATTCAACTTAAGATAGTTGAAGGGGATAAAAAACCCTTAAAAACCTGAATGCAAAATGGTTAAATCAGTATACTGTACAAATGCTTCAAAATAAGTGTTTCAACAACATAAGTTAATACAAGTGGTATAGCTCAGGGATATTCCAAGGGTCAGTAGATATCTGGGGCAGAGAAAGGGAGCATGTCGATATCAATTAGACAATTCATGGTTAAATCTTGTCACACTATCTGGCGGTATTATTCTCTTTCACTTATTCTCTGAGAATTTCCTTTCTGAGCTCTCACACATTTCAGAACACTGAAGGATGTTCTTGAAGGAACAGAATGTAGTCAACTAAGTAGGATAAGGGACTATTTATTTATCTATTAAATTCAACCAATCACTTCATTCTCTCTCTGAACAAGTTATCAAAAATCACTATGTGTTCAATAATAAACAAGATACCAAACAGTGGGTTCAGATTATGAAAGCAAAACTGATTTTGAGTCCTAAGGCAACCGGTGTGCCAGACATCATCTCTAATGAATCCTTCCTAAATCCAGTCACCCAGATCAATCAAGCATTTCCTTAGCTTCCATTCACAAGTGTTAAAAAGATTTATCTGGGTATTATTGACAATAACTAACTGGAGCAGCTTCAGATCAGAATGCTATTTGGGAAAAATCTCTACCAGCTAAAATATTTCTTTGTCCCCAATATTTCATTGGGTTATGGACTTCCTATTCCACTTTTATCATTCTACATATTTTAGGGAATCAGACAACAGGCTGCAAACTTTCCTAAAAGAATGAATCAAAAACAGTTCAGCTAATGCTCTCTAGTTAAGCCTTTCAGAAAGGTCAGGTCTAACCCTTTCTTTAAGGACTCTTCCAGCTCTAAATTTTATGACATTAAATTCATCATCTGATATTACATATGAGCTACCTATGAATATAAATCACACCTCCGAAATGAGATGTATCTGAAAAGAAAGGCAATGTAGGTCCTTCCAGGGGACTCTAAGCTGTTTGAGGTCAGAGATTGTTTATTTTTGTCTTTATAACAGCAGCAGCTATTGAAAACCATTATACAAATTACCATATGCAATCATACATCTCTGAAATTTAAGAAATGAAAACTAAACTGTTTTGGGGTACTACCAAAATGACCCCACCAAAATGGTTTTAAGGAAAAGGTTTAAAATGACAAAGCACAATGTTGGTGACATTGTAGAGAAACAGGCAGAATCGCAAATTGGTGGAAAACTCTTGAAAATCAATCTCATTGCATACTAAATAATTTATAAAAATAATTATACTTTTTGACTTAATCATTTTAATATGGGAATATAATTTAAGAGTACTATTTTAAAAAATAGAATTAGATGTTCAAAAATATTTGTAATATATTATTTGTGGCCACAAAAAATGTTCCCATATTAGGGAATGACTAACAAATTGTGGAATTTTAATGTAAGGGATACTATAACATGATTAAGAGTAAGAGATATGATGAATTCAAACAAATCTGGAAAGAAACCTTTTCTGAAATAGTCTGGCACAAAGAAAGCAGAATCAGAGGAACCCTAAATATACTGACTGACTATAAAAACAGAAATTAATGGACAAATTTATATGGGAGTGTGGTGTAGTAGAAGGGGGGGGGGTCATCTCTTAAGCCAGATTGACCTAGATTCAGATCCTGCCTCCTACACTTCAGTTGTGTGATCCTGAACAAATCACTTAGCTTCTCAGTATCCTAGATAATTCTCTAAGGCCAGAAGTTACAAGCAATTGCCAGTTTTCATGGAAGGAAGGAGTTCATCTATTTATTTATTTGAAAGCTTCTTTCCCAGATTAAATCACTGGTCTATACAAATACACGTGGGTAGGTTCTAATTAGATTAGTGTGAACAATAAAATTCCTTGAAGTGGTCAAATCTCAGTTCTCACTGCACGTTTCCATTGGGCTGGACTTAAGTGCCATATTTTACATAATTATAACTTCAAATAGAGAGAATTCAAATAAATGTGACCAGTTTAGAGAATTCATTATTTGCACTAATCAAGACTTTGATGTAGATATAGTTAAATAAGGGGATGAATAGATAAAAGCAAAGTTAAAAGGAATATATATATGTATATATTATATATATTTATACACATATGAAGGAACTGATAAATTGTTGAAGATATTTTATGTTGGAGTTCATGTATTCAAATATAAATAAGTATAAAATATGCTCGATTGATTTTTCTGTTATGAAAAGTTAAGTTCAAATATTGCATAAAAATATACTAAAAATGATTTTTTTGTTTTATTCCAGTCACATTAATATATTTTATTTATTTTAGTTCCAAATCCTCTTTTTCTAACCACATTGATCATTCTTTTTGTCCCAATCTTGCCACAATATTGATATTTTTGTTCCTGCTTCCCTATTGTTTATAGTTAATACATTTGCTGCATACAAAGTCATGTCAAAACTATGTTTCGACTGCCAACCAATAATTTTTTTAAAGTACTAACAGATTTTTACTACCTAAAAAGACTTTGAAGGATCTAGGGTCATCTCTCAACCAGTCAGGATTGCAGAGGACTCATGATGAAACATGCTACCCAACTCCTGATGGAGAGGTGAGGGACTTAGAATGCAGAATGTGACAGATATTCCATGACCATTATCCATATGGAAATTTGTTTTGATTGCCTGCATATTTGCAATGAACTTTGTTTTTTTTAGTTTTTAATGGGGGATGAGTGCAGGGGGGGATAAGAAGACAAGAAAGTAGATTTTGTCTGATTAAAACAAATGAAATACGTAAGAAAAAGAAAATCTATGGTACGCATCTAGACCAATATATTTAATATATTGTTAACTGATTATTATTTTCTAGAGAAAGGCAAAAATTGTATAGTGAATAAAATGCTGGAGTCCAGCTTGGAGTCCAAGAGACTGGGCTTTAAAACCTTCTTCTTGATATTTATGAGATATGTGATCCTGAAAAATTTATTGATCTTTATGGACCTTGGCTATCTCCCTAGAAATTATTTACTACTGAATCGGTTATGATTTGCAGTGATAGAGGAAGTTCACACACCAGGAATCCTATACATAGGTGAAATCATACATCATATCTTTTTTCTCTACACTGTAGAGAATCTTCAGAATCCAAAGGTTCATAAGAAACATTCTCCTGAGAAAGCTCAAATGTGCCTAAGTAGTAACAGTTAAGGACTTTTATTTTTTTTGCTGTTTTCATGAACTAGTTAGAAAGCAAGGTCTCCACATTTTTTTCTTTTCCTCTTCCTCTTCCTTCTCCTGTTCACATTGTCATTTTTCTCTTCCACCTCTTAAAAGAGAATTGTTCAAAGCACATTCCCAACTTTCTAATTACTAATTTTAGAAGTTGATGAACTGTGGCTTTTTCCACGGGAATGGGAAAATTGTTGTTTCATCACTTCCTGGTAATTATGTGTCCACTTCATCATAGGGATTGTTTTCTCTTTCCTTCTACTAATGGGTAAGTAATTTACTGACATTGTACAAGTTAGATACAGAGTTTCTTTTTTCAGTTCAATGATTGCTTGAAAAGTGCTACAGTGTTTATTTCTAGAGTGTACTGGATATTTTACAGACTTTTCTCCTGCTTCCTTTCTGAAATTTCTCTGTTTAATGCACTTTTCTAACACCACGCTGAGAGTAGAATAAATCACAGGTATTCATCTGCTACCTTAAGGTCAATCAAAGCTACACAAACCTCATATAGCCCCAGGAACAGCTTCTCCTAGTCATTAGCTGTTCTATGAACCCAGATCATGTTAGGTATTTAATGAGTACTTGTTGATTGATTGTTGGGTGGCCTGAGCTATAACTGGAGTGGGCTGACTGGGATGTGGCATCTGGGGACAGGGAATATTCTGCCAATATCCACACTCTTAATTTCATTGTCTTTTCTGGACTGTGCCTCTCAGTGGCCACTCATAGGGTTCTATCACCATGGCACCTGTCATCCAGGACTACCTCTCTCCCGAAAAATATCTTTATGGGCAACAAAAAAGACTCTGAAATAACAAACTACTCACTCCTTCTGATTCAAATACATTCACAATGTATCATCTTGTATGCGGATATTGTAAACCCTCCTATCCCTATTCCAAAGGTCCTTTCTTGGGTGCAAAAATTCCTCATTGTTGTTTTGTAGGTGGCCTTCAAATTCTACCTTGGCCTCAGGCACATTTGCAAATATAATACCTAAATGTAACTCCCTCCCTCCAGATTTTTCTTGGCTCCTAGTCCTTCATAGATACAGAAAAGAGTAGGGAGGCAATAGCAAATGCACTTGCATGTCCACAAAGACAAAACAAAAACAAGAGGGATGGGGCAGAGAACATTATAGTGAATGAGGGGAAGAAGAGGGAGAGAGGGATGACTGCCTGACTTCTCTTCTCCCATCACAACTTTGGTTGACTCTTGCTTCTTTTCAGGTTTGGGATATAGGGGAGGAAAGGTAAAGCATGAAGGTGGCTTGGCATATTCAGTCCAAGAGAAGATCAGATTTATTGTTCCTTTTCACCTCTTTTCCTTTTTGCTTTTAAGAAAGGAATATTTACTGAGAAGATATGGCAAAAACAGAAGTACAAAACGTTGCCAAGGACAAGAGGGTATGCTCTTCTCTATACCACCTTGGTCTTTGCAAAGGATGGAAAGGGAATAATCATTTTTTTTAGAATTGAAAATTTCTAATTAATTCATAAATTTGAACCTTCCCTCTCCCATAGTCGACACGCAATTCCACTGGGTTTTACATGTGTCATTGATCAAGATCTATTTCCATATTATTGATAATTGCTTTAGGGTGATCTCTTAGATTCTACATCCCCAATCATATCACCATCGACCCATGTGATCCAGCAGTTGTTTTTCTTCATTCTCTGGATATGGATAGTTCTCTTCCTCATAAATTCCTCTGGATTGTTCTGAATCCTTGCATTGCTGCTAGTAGAGAAGTTCATTACATTGGATTGTGCCACAGTGTATCCGTCTCTGTGTATAAGGTTCTTCTGGTTCTGCTCCTTTCACTCTGCATCAGTTCTTGAAGGTCTTTCCAGTTCACATGGAATTCCTCCAATTCATTGGAATAAGCATTTTTATAGCACCTACTATGTGGCAAACTGTACTCTATATACATATTATCTTATTTGATCCTGGAGAGAGTAAGTTCTAACTTAAAGCACTTTTTACAAAGCATTCATCCCAACAAGTTCACTCTTTAATGTGGCATACTGTTTGTTTTGAATTCAGGGAAGTGCTATTTGGAAGTGTCTAGCAGACGCCCTATAGACACATGGGGACTTTGAGACTACATTTCCCGTGATTCCTATGGGTTTCCGGTTTCCAGTTAAAGGCGTGGGGACATCCAGCGTCCCGTGTATGGGACAATTTAAATTCAGAGGAGGGCCTAGAGAAAGTCTCTTTCTGGGTTTTGCAGAGTGGCTGGCTGGCGTACAAGAGGGACAAGATGGGCGCCGGCGGTAAATTTAAAAGATAGGTGCGGTCATATATATATTTTACCAACATGGCCATGGCTTTAATTAAAATACTAATTTCTCTTATTATGTCAGTCTTTATCATTTTTAATCTTAACAATACCTGATGCATGAAATTGCTCCAGAGAATGGCATCTGGGATGGGCATGGGAAGTGACTCACAGCTGGGCCATATCTTGTCAACTACTGCCTCTTCACTGGGTTGGCCTTTTGCCAAACTCTAGTATGGATTCCAGTTCCTGGATCTCTAGCAGCTAACAGTTTAAACCTTTTGAAGCTCCCAAGGTCATAGCCATCTCCAATAATCCTTTATATAAAAACAGGAAAGAGTAGACACTGTAAAAACAGAAGCAAAAAACAAGGTCATACACTCACAGGTCCAGGTGAGAGAGGGCCCATGGATCTTCCCCAGCTTCGAGGCCCACAAGTTTGCCCTCCTCACTCCAATACAGCCAGAAAGGAATCCCTTTATTTTCTTTTCCTTCTCTACTTTCCTTTCCCACCCCCTCCCCATTATGCTATCTAATTAACCATTACTTCATTTCTTGCTTGCTCTAATTTGCGGGAGGGGATTGGTTAAAGGAGGATAATGAGTAAAAATAACAGTCTAGAGGGCAGCTGAGTTGGCTCAGTGGATTGAGAGCCAGGCCTAAGATGGGAAGTCCTAGATTCAAATCTGGCCTCAGACACTTCCTAGCTGTGTGACCCTGGGCAAGTCACTTAACCCCCATTCCCTAGCCCTTACCACTTTTCTTCTGCCTTATAATTCCAAGACAGAAGATAAGAGTTTTAAACACACACAAAACACACACACACACACACACACACACACACACACACACACACACACACACACACAAAAACCCAACAATATCCTAGGTCTAATTCTGTTACAACAAAAACTTTTACAACAAAGAGAATGGCTAGCAAATTTATTTTCAAGACCCAGGGAATGAATGGCTTATTCAACGGAAGATAATTCTAAATAATCCAAAGAACCTGACATTCCCTTTGAGTTCATAGTAATGGGATTTGACTTGAGTAATTATAGATGTCCTAGGGAATTTGTTCCTAGGAAAACTATGCTAGCTCTCTGTGGCTGGGAGCTCATGTTGACACTGAGTACTTTTCCACTGCCCCACATGCTTTTCCTTTAGCACTCTTCCTCTGGTCTGCCTCTCTCCAGTCATCCTTTGGTTGCATACCAAGATGCTCAAGAGAGAGTTGGGCGAGGTTGGAACAAACACTGATCCTCACAGGACAAAGAGTAAGCCACCAAGGCAAATGAAATGGAATGGAAAATTAAGAGAATTCCTTGAGAACGCCTGGGATTAGGTGTATCATTTCATCTCATTTCTTTCTTCATTACTCAGGTTCAATAGGTATTTGCTCACTTGTCCACTTCAGTGTCACCTGTGTAAAGGTAGAACAGATTGTTACAGGTTTCAAGTTTAAACAACCAAAGCTACATATGATTCTTATAACTGCCTGTATAACAAAAGTACACAAAAAGTCTTCTTCTTCTCTATATTTCCTTAGCACAAAATGCAGTCAAGGATTAGAAGTGGTCCTCTGATTGCAGGAAACATCAACAGCCAAGTTGGAGAACAGAGAGCAAGAGATCTCTTCCTTCCATTGTCGGAGGGGGGGGGGCTCCTTGAAATATCTGGGTAACTGCCATTGAACAGAAATGACCTCACATGTGCTGGTTTGGAAAGGAAGACAAGCTCAGCCAGGAACTTTATTTCACAGTTGTGATTTTACTCCAGAACTGAGAGGCAGAATGAAAACAATGTTGGAGCTGGAATCAAGAGGCTCAAGTTCTCATGTTACCCCAGGCATTCAGAATAGTAGATAAAGATGTGGGAGGAACCTCTAAAGTTATCTAGTCAGAATTATTTAATCTTCCCTCACTTCACACTCCTCATTTATAAAATGAAATTACAATTCTTGGGTTACCATAATCAATGGGTTGTGAATAAAGAACTTGGTAAAACTTAAGGTCCTACAGGAATGTAGATTGTTATCATTACTCTCCAATTAATACTATACTTCATTTTTAAATTTAATTTTTCTGTTTTTTTAATTCTATAGCCCAAAGTTATATTTTGATTTTTTGTTCTAACAAAATAGATAAGTGAGGGAGGTATTAAATATATCTATATATCTATATACATATAAATACGCACACACAATGGATACTATATATATAAATATATTAGTGTACATATCCAAATGTTTATATAAATGTATATAAACAATTATTTCATTTCCTATTTTATACTTTCTCCCTCCATCTTTTCTCTTTATTCATCTTCTTCCTCTATCCTCACTCTTTCCTTTTCCTTCTCTTTCCCTCTTTCCCTTTCTCTCTTCCTCTTTTTCCCTCTGCATGTGTTTCTTTCTCTGTGTTTCTCTTTTGAGTTTCTCTCTATGTGTATGTTTCTCTTTGTGTCTGTCTTTCTGTCTCTCACACATACATGAATACACACTTGAATACACACTAGTTCTTTTACAACTTTAATTCAACACTTATTAAATGCCTTCTAAGTACAAAATATTAGGAATACAAAAGCAAACATGAAACAATGGAGCTTATATACTTAAAAAATACTAAACCTGTGATTTCATTGGCACCAAGCACTCCTGCTGCCAATCGCAAGTTAGCAACTATTTTGGCATTAAATTTTTAAAAGTTTTTTTAAAGTTGCTTGGAGTTTTGAGAGATTAAGAGACTTGATCAGAGTCATCAAATTCCTTCTCTAACTACAACTAGATGCTGTCTCTCTACTAAGCTTGTTTTCATAACATGTATACATAAATGTAAACACAAAGTATTTAGAGAAGGGAGAGGGTCTAACCAATGAGAAATCAAGGAAGACTCCATGGGAAAAGTGGTACCCAGATTGAACCTCCAAGGAAAATATATACCTTGAGAAGTAGAGAGGAGGAAGGATTATTTCAGCGTTGGATTTTGAGAGCAAGAAGTGGTCTGTGTAAAACATGGAGTATACTTCCATGGGATAAGACACTCTTGTCACTGTGAAGCTCAGTTGACAGGAGAGAATGAAGATGATGAAACATCCAGGGGTCAAAACACTATCTACATCTTTCTAGATAACAGTGGCTCAAGTAAAGTGGGTCACTTCCTTAATCCCTCAATCCCTCACTCACTCATTTACTCATAGGAGGGCATAGCCCCAGGTAGGAATTCTGAAACTGAATGGGTTAGCATCTCTCAGAAGGGAAGCACTGGGGGCACTAAGCAGTCCCTCACTTCCTATATGAATTGTTGCCCGGTAATTTATTTCTGGGATATCTGCTCCAAAAGAAAGGTTCCCTGTCTCATACTGTTTGACCTTCTTAGGGACTCTTCATACTGAAGAGATTATTGACCTCAGCAAGACCCATCTCAGGGTAATAGGTAAAACACTGACCTGGGAAACAAATAGTTTCTTCCCTTCCTTCTTTATCAATCTTCATCTATATTCGATGAACACTCACAGTTGTCAGATCAGTGTTTCTCAAAGTGAAACTCCTAGGTAGTTCTCTTCCTTAATATGTCTTTGGTTCTGAATATATCCTTTGGTAATTCTCTTCTGCCTAACCCTCAATGGGATCCTGGAAGACAGAATACATGAATTCAAATTCCAACATTGCTATTTAATTATCTGTGTAACCTTTGGTAAATTATTTAACCTCCCTGGCCTCTGTTTATTCATTTGTTAAATAAGGTTTTTGGATTAGATGATCTCCGAAGTCTCTTCCTGTTTTAGGTTCATGAGCCTATGAACATAACTGCCAAGCTCCAAGCCACTATTAGTGGTAGTTGCCAGTCTGTAGCCAAATTTTCTTCCCTTACACACCCTCCCAAGGGCTCATCTTTTCTCATAGCTATGGCGCCTGCTGTCTCATGCATCCTCCCATGTTATGAGTCATTAATATATTTATTGTTTCCCTTGAGTACCTAATGACCTTCACCATTCTGCCTGATTTCTCATCTGGCTCTTCCCTGAGACCAACTCTCCTCTTCTAAATATGAGAAACTTTACTATCACTTCCCTTCTCGGCCACATGAAAATCTTGGCACAGAATTTTGATGAGGAAAAGTCATGGGATCATAGCTTTAGAGTTGGAACGGACATGAGAGATCATTCAATCAAATTATCTCATTTTATAACTGAGAAACCTGAGACCAAAATGGGAAATTGATTTGGGCAATGTCACACAGTATTTCAGGCCCAGGTCTTTTTTGACTCCCAATCTCAAACCCTAATCATCCGCTGCTTTACATTAAAGTTGAAGAAACAGTCTCAGAGAAGTAAAGCAAAAAAGTTGCCAAAAGTTAAAAAAAATTATAAGTAGAAAATCAGGATTTGAACCCAACTCTTCAGAATCCAACTCCATTTACCATGTTATAGTGACTTGATATGTCCTATCATTTCCTTATACTGACCTAAAGGACTAAGTCCCTGTACTGTGGCTCAACCTGACATCCTTCTGCATATTAAATCTAGTCCCAGACTAATTTAGCTTTGTACTTTGTGTATTTAGGAATTATGAATTAGAGCCTTTTGGCCCCACAGGTCGAAGGAAAGTGGTCCTTTGATTTGCGGGGTGGAGTTAGGGGGAATAATAAGAAATATAGCTAAATATATACTCTTTAGTTGGTTGTCTTTATCACTACTATCACTATCCCATTCACCACATTGATTTTTTCAAACATTTTCATCTTTTCACAAGCATCCTATAACTCTCTCTCCTCCTCTATCCTCTCAGCTGAGAGTTTTGCCTTATATTTCATTGAAAGAAAATTGATGTCATTGTTCAAGAGCTCCCTTTTTTCCTCTCCTCATTTCATCTAACTCAGATATCTTCCCCCTCTGTCTCACATAATGAGGTGACCCTTCTCTTTGCCTAGGCAAACCCTGCTCCATGTATGAGTGAGTCCATTCTATCTCTTCCTCTCCAGAAAATTGTTTCCTCTATCATTCCTACCTTCTTACTTATCTTCATTGTCTCCCTCTCTGGAGGCTACTTCTTTGCTATCTACAAACATGCCCCAAACATCCTCAGAAACCCTCACTTGATCTGTGTCTCTATCAGTTATAATTTTTACCTTTGTTCCCTTTTGTGGATAAACTTGAGGGGGCCATCTACAACCAGGGCCTCCACTTTCTTTCTTCTCACTAGCTTCTTCACTCTGTATTGAATCTTTCTAAAGTTGCCAAAGATCTCCTGATTACCAGATGAAATGCAATACTTAACCTTCCTAACCTGGGTAGCTTTTGACATTGTTGACCAATGTTTTCTTATTTGTGCCCTGTTCCATGATACTATGCTACACTGGTTCTTCACCTATCTGTCTGACCACTCCTTTTCAATATCATTTGCTGGATTTTCACTCAGGGAATAGGAAGGATGAGTATTTCACAGGGGTCTATCCTGGGCCTTCTCTTCTTCCTTTATATTATATTGCTTACAGATCTCGCAAACTTCCATAGATTCAATGATTTGATTATTCTATGCTGATTATTTTAAGATTTACTTATTCAGCTCTATCTTTTCCCCAGCCTCCAAACTCATACTTCCATTTGATTATTGGATATTTCAAACTCGATGTCCCATATGTATTTTAAACTTAGCACGTCCAAAATGGAATTAATTTTCTTTACCCCACACATTCCCCTCTTTGAAATTTCCTATTATTGGCAAAGAAACCACCATCTTCCTACTTACACAGGTTTGCTAATTAGATGTAATCCTCAACTCTTTACTCTCTCTTACCCCTCCCCATCCAATCTATTTGCCAAGTCTTGTTCATTTTGCTTTTGTAACATCTCTTATATATCTCCTTCTTTCTTCTGACACTGGCACTACTTTGGTGAGAGTCTTCATCACCTTGAACTGAGACTATCACAAAAGCCTTTCATTTAATCTCCCTGGCTTAAGTCTCTCCTCTTTCAAGTGCATCCTCCCATCAGCAATCAGATTAATTTTCTGAAAGCTCAGGCCTGATCATTCCATCACTGAATAAAACATAGGCCTGACCATTGAATCCTCTGTTTGGCTTTCAACTCCTTTCATACCTTTCTCAGTCTTACCTTTAAAGTCTTCTTACATCTTATTCCATACTCCTTCACCCTTCCTATATTCTCTACGATAACACCGTATTGACTTCTTTGCCCAAGACCTTCCTTCTCTTCACTCCAGGTGTTTCCACTGGTTGTCCCCCATGTTCAGAGCTCTATCCTTCTTAATTTTTCTTCAGGTCTCAGTGAAAGTCATACCTTCTGCAAGAGGCCTTTCTTGTCCTTTTTAATCATAGTGCCTTCCCTCAGTTGATTATCTCCAATGGGTTCTGTATATATCTTGCCTTTATAGTGTTGTCTGCATGTTGGCCTCCCTAATGAGAATTTGAACTCTTTAAAAGCAGGACTGTATTTTTCCCCCTTTCTTTGTATTCACAGTTCTCAACACAGTGCCTGGCATGAGAGTAGGAACTTAATAAATGCTTTTTGACTTGACTAGGAAAGTGGGACAGCTCAAGAAGCCAAATGAAAATGTGTGAGTCCAGTTATGCTTTTTCCCCTTTCTCTTTCCTCTGGAATTGGAGAAAAGTGAAATAAGCTTTAATAGTGGTATGATTCACCACTCCAGAATTGGGTGCTTTTGGGAAGTTAACATCACCATTCTGTGGCTTATAGCTATCATCCATAGCATGAGAATAAACATCATATCCTTCATTTTAATGTCATTACAACACCCTGCCTGTTTTATTTACTTAAAATACATTCATTCAAGAAACTTTTATTAGGTTTTACTAATGTTTAATAAGTAGAATACTATATTGTGTGATTGGTGATGAGGGAAACTAAAATAAGTAACATATGGTCTTGGTCCTCAAAATGTTTACAATCAAGGAGCAGTGATGCAGCATGTAGAAATTCTTGGAATTTTTATTCCAGTTCTCCCCTGCAAACTGGTAAGTTAGCTCTCCCAGAGTAGGACTAGCTACACCTTTTTTTAAGAGCTATATCTTTCTCTCAGTCTTCTGAGTATCCCTGAAGGGTTAGAGTTCTTTTCTAATGCTAATGATGCATAAGTAGATACAGTGCATTCTCTATTCTCAATTGCCAGTGATTAGTGCCCAAGTATCATTTGACCAATTAATGTAAATTAGCTTTTTTTTATGAAGGGATATTTACTGAGAAAGTAGAGCAAAAAAAGAGTATTAATATTTCCCCATAACACAAAAGGACATATTCTTCTATACTACTTTGGTCCTTCCAGAGTAAGGGCTAAAACAAAGAAGCTTCTTCAAAGATTTTGCCTCAATCAATTCATTAAAAAATTTGACTTAGCCAATGGAGGAGAAGCATCTGTTTCTCATGGCTGGCTTTGATCCTCTTCTATGCTGGGTCAAAGAGATTGCTCAGTGCTTCATTCCTCCTTGAGCTGAGTTGTCTGCAAAATATAGCATGAATTCTGGCTGATTCTTTTGACTTTTCAAATTCACAGGGTTGCAGTCTTGTCAGATACTTCTTTACCTAAGAGTAGGAAAGAACAAATACAAGAGGACCATATTAGTAGGCTATGTTTTATCAGCCTAGATGGAGAAATAAAGTTTCCAAACTTCTCTCCTCACCTAGGGCCTTATAGTACTCTTCACTCAGAAATAACCAGCAAAAAAGAGAACCAAGTCACTCTCATGGGCATCTTTTTCTACCTCTCATTTTGAGGGTTCAGCAGCTAACCAAAATGCTCCTTTTCCTTCATATTGTAAGCATACTTACTAAATAAAAGTAATTACATGTGCTCCAAATTCCACATAGAGTTTGCATCAGCAAAGCACACTAGGCTCATTGGCCAGTTTCAAACCACTCCCTCCCCTTCACTCCTACTCTAAGAGGGCGATATAACACAAACACAAATAGAATACAAAAAACAAATAAGAAAATTACAGAACTACTGTGAAATCACATGAGAGGGTGATCACTTCTAAGATGGGGCAAGGGGGACCAAGCCTTGAAGGATATTAAGAGATAGATAGAGTTGTGTGGAAGGAGAGGATGTTTCAGACATAGGGAACTATATGAGCAAAAATGTGGAGTGAAGAAAGTTTCATGGGAGGACAAGTCATTTTGCTAGTTTGATGTGTAAATTTCATGGAAGAATATGACAAGTGCGCGAATATGGATATTAACATTCCATATTTTAAAAAAAGTTTTATTGATGTCTTTTGTTTTTTACATCCTACTAACTACTTACTATCCATAAACTACCATCCCTGAACACTTCTCCTATAACAAAGAGAACTGAGTAAAACCAATTGATAAAATAACAAGTTCTGATATCAAATTCAGCATTCTGAACCCAGTCTCTCTATCAAGGGGAGTGTAGTGTGTATCATTATCTGTCCTCTATGACCCAGGTTAATTATTGAATACAAATGTTTTTTGGTGTTTTTCTTGTTTACATCAGTATAGTAATTTTGGGTATTGTTTCCAGTTTTTATTAATTTTGTATCATGTGATATTGCCAGTTTTTATTAATGTCACGCTTGCTATTTTTTATGATGCAATAATATGTCACACATTCTCTAATTTGTTTGGTTATGCCTCCAATTGAGAGGTACCTGCTTTTTATTATTTAAAAAAGGCCTATTATGAATATTTTATATATATCTTTGAATTGGGTAATCAATTCCTGGTGACCAAACTTTAAATATCCAGTCCAACCATAATTTTTTACCCTTTACAATAGCAGACATAGGTCAAAAAGAAGAAACAGTTTTGTTGTTGTTTAGTCATTTCAGTCGTGTCCAACCCTTTATGATGCCATTTCAGGTTTTCTTGACAAAAATACTGGAATTTCCAGATCATTTTACAGATGAGGAAACCGAAGCAAACAGGGTTAATTGAATTGCCCAGAGTCAGATGGTATTAAGTGTCTGAGACCAGATTTGAACTCATGAAGATGAGTTTTCCTAACTCCAAGTTCAGTACTCTATCCACTGTACCACCTAGCTGCCCATATGAACAATTTTAGTCACTTTTTCCATGCAATTTTATGAGTATATCTCTTTTATTTTAAACAAAATGAATAAACAAACATTTCAATATACATAGAATATCTACAAACATACACTGGAAGATTGAAAAATGTTTCACATGATTTTTATTATTTTCTATAATAGTTGAACCAATTTGCAGCTTTACCAACAGTATATAAGTATATCTTTCCACAGTTTCTCTAACATTTTCCTTTATTTTTTTATTATGTTCATTTATTTGTTGGGTGTGAGGTAAAAATCTTAGAGTTGTTTTAGCTTATACTTTTCCTTATTATTAATGACTTGGAGCATTCTTATATATAGTTGCTGATAGTTTGCATTTCTTCATTCGAAAATTATTTATGTATTTTAACTAATCACTTATCAGTGATCAGTAATAAGACAAAAACTTATCAGTGGAAGAATGCATCTACTTTTAGTCACATATATGTGTATGTATGTATGTGAATGCCCTATATATTTTATTTACCAGGCTTTTATATTTGATACAATGATTTATTCCCTTTTAACAGCTTATTTTATTATGCTAGATACATTGATTTTATTTGTGCAAAAGCATTTTAATTTTATATAATTGAAATGGCTTATTTTGTCTTTCATTATTTTTTTTACTCCTTGTTTGGTTATGGATTTCCCTGATCATAGTTTTTAAATGATATCTTCTTTTTTAAAATTCATGATGTGACCTTTTACATTTATGTCATTTATCCATTTGAAATTTATTGCAGTATATGCTGTAAGTTGCTGGTCTAAACTTATTTCCTCCCACATTGCTTCTCAATCCAATAGTTCTTATCAAATAGGAAGTCATTTTCCTAGTAGCTTGAGTGTTATTTTGTTATTGGAACAAAAGTCTACTGCAAGAATTTTTAAAAATGTATCAGTTACCTGGAAAACATGAAAAATACTCATTCTGAATAACTAGAAGAATTGTTTTCTCCAGAATAACATATTTCTGGGCTATCTGCTTAGAACTCTGGAATAGTTGGTTTGATGCAATTAGCATTCCCATATATACTTTCTCCTTTCTCCTTAAGAGTTTCTCCTTAATTTGCTCAAGGATGTGCTTTCCTATCAATCTATTTATACAAACATGACCTTTTCATTTGATTTATCTAAGGATTGGCAATTTTGGCTGACGGTATCATAAGAAACATTTTTGGTGGGGGAATTGGAAATCAATATAAGCAATATTACAGAAATGATTGGTAGAGGTAATGTGATATATAAAATGTTCTGCCTTGGAACAAAGAAGACTAGATTCAAACCCTGCTTCTGACACTTGCTAGTTGGATGAGCATGAACAAATGATGTCCCTGACCTAAGCTTAAGGACTCTCATTTGTAAAATGAGGATGATCATATCTCTACTATTTGCCTCATGTGGTTGTTATGAGGACCAGATGTGATAAACTATGGAAGGGGCTTTTTTTAAACTCTTAGATCAATATTGTGTATTGATTCCAAGGCAGAAGAGCAGCCAGGGCTGGGCAATGAGTGTTACCTTGATCAAGGTCACAAGACACTTCCCAGGAAGTGTCTGAGGTCAAATTTGAACCCAGGACCTCCCATTTCTAGGCCTGGTGCTCTAGCCTCTGAAACATCTGACTGCACCCTACCCCTCAAAGGTGTTTTGTAAATATTAGACTTAAACCTTAATAACACTGTTGCTATTATCATTGTATTTAGTTCCTAGAGATAAATCTTAACCCCTCAGATGAATAAAAATCAAATAGGTTGTTTCAAATATATTTCAGGGAGCATTCTGATCAAAGAATTGTTCTACCTTGACCTGAAGGTTAGTGAAATCAGGGGACTGAATCACAAGTACCAGAGCCTGAACTGATGACCTGCTTCAAAATTCCACTAAAATGTACAGATTCAGGCTAGTGATAGCATGCAGCTTCTTATAACTGTGTGACACATGCACCCTTTAACCAAAAATTGGATAAAAACCTGTTTATCTGATTTGTGCTGTGCACATGCTCAGAAAATTGCTTAGCTGAAGATAAATTGAGTCATAGAAAGACCTGATAACTTGCTTGATGATATGTTTCACTGATTCAAGAGATAAGCGATTAGTAAAACAAAAGCCAAACTGCAGATAAATTATTGACCCCAAGATTACCTGAATTCTGCAAGATCCCCAAAGGTAAGAGAGGCAAGTAAAAGTTCATAAGAGATAAATTCTCCCTCTACCTCTATGTCCCCATTATTCTGATGATATTAAAGATAGAGAGAGAAGGGACCTCACAAGTGATGAAGTGTAAGTCCCTTTATTTTACAGATGGGAAAACTCAGTCTATGTGACTTGTCTAAGGTAATTCAGGTAGAAAATAAAACGTAGAATTTGAACTCAGCTCCTCCGACATCTAAGTCACTATTTATTATATTATATCATACTGTATTCTAGAACAGTATGCCAAAAAAAGTTTTAGGATCCTTTAAAAAGAACACATCAGGAAAATAGTCACCATATCTGCCACTACCAATATAGAAATAGCATCATGGATCCTGAGCAAAAGGATGCATTCTGGACAGATGATCCTCTAATGTAGGCCTTGTCAGGACAAAAAGGTCAGACCAACAAGATAAGGAAATTCTGAGGGCTTTCTTCATATTAACATAATTGCTTGGTGACATTTCTGCAGATAACCTGCTGTCTTTCCATGTAATAATAATAATGAGCTTCTCTCTAAAAAATTCTGAATCTATAATGCATAGGCTGTTTGAGTTCACAGAAGAAGAAGGTTATTGCACTCACCTCCCTATTGGATAATTAGCACCTGCAGGGCAAGGCATGCTATTTCTTAAGCTGCATTCCCAGAGCCCAACACAGTACATTGCAAATCATAAGTGATCAATAAACGTATATGGAAATGAATTGCAATACACGAGCTCTCCCCTGCCAAAATGCAATAATAGCCTGAAAGGGGATGTTTGTTTCTTGGTTTGTCTTTTTACGTGGTCTGATTTACACTCAGGAAGGAGTCAGGCTAGTTCCCTGGATCATAGAATTAGAGTTCCTAAAACATTGCAAGGTTACTAAGTTACAACAGAATTTGCTCTAGCTCAGTGATTCCCAAAGTGGGTGCTACTGCCCCCTGGTGGGTGCTGCAGCAATCCAGGAAGGCAGTGATGGCCACAGGTGCATTTATCTTTCCTATTAATTGCTATTAAAATGTAAAAACAATTAATTTCCAGGGGGCTAAGTAATATTTTTTCTGGAAAGGGGGTGGTAGGCCAAAAAAGTTTAGGAACCACTGCTCTAGCTCACTGCTCTATTTCCCCCTCATAGAAGTATAAGTTGCTCATTTAGTAGGCTTGGTAGGGGGCAGAGAGCTCATTTCCAATTGATGGTTGACATTTAAGTCATGTTTTTAAGTTGGAAAAGTATTTTAATACTTTATCCAATTGATCCCCAAAACAACTCTCTGAGGTGAGCACTGATTGTCGTCATTCAGTTGTTTTCTGTCATCTTGTCAAACTCTTTGTGACCCCACTTGGGGTTTTCTTAGTTAAGATACAGGAGTGGTTTGCCATTTCCTTCTCCAGCTCATTTTACAGATGAGGAAACTGTGACCAATAGGATTAAGTGACTTGCCCAGGGTCACATAGTTACTAAGTCTGTGAGGTCACATTTGAACTCAGATCTTTTCTTATACCAATCAACTATTATATATGTAAATATAGATATAAATAGATAAATAGATAGATGATAGAGAGGATGGATAGAGGACAGATAGATAAATAGATAGATAAATAGATAGACAGATACATAGATACATAGAGAATGGATAGATAGAGGATAGATAGACATATATATATATACATACATA
>NC_058130.1:347115757-347155504 GCF_016433145.1 Gracilinanus agilis | reverse complement strand
TCCTCTCCTCTCCTCTCCTCTCCTCTCCTCTCCTCTCCTCTCCTCTCTTCTCTCCTCCCCTCCCCTCCCCTCTCTTCTCCTCTCCTCTCCAACAAAATGGTAGAGAAGACCATAGCAAACATTTGACAGTGATGCAGTAGAAAGAATACTAGTCCAGTCTAGAGATACAGGTTGACATCCTGCTGCTGCTGTTGACTGTTACCTTGGGTGAGTCATTAATCCTCTCAAGGTTTATATTCCTTACCAGTAAAATAAAGGGATAGGACTAGACTGTTTCTAAGTTCTCTTCCAGTTCCTGGTTCTATGGGTCAATGAAAGCATGCTCAGGACAATACAGTCCAAACAATACATATATCATTAAAGTACCCCATAGTTATAAAGTTCTAAGGAGCTATAGTGGTAGGAAATGGGCAGAGAAAGAGAAGGATGCTCAGAGAAGGTGAATTCAGAACCTACTTTAATAAGAACTGTACCCAGGCATTTGGGTACAGAGGGAGAGTTCCATAGCTTTGAGTACCTGAGGAGGGCAGAGACTGCTTGCATGGCTATTACCTTCAATTCTAAAATTGGAGGTGCTCAGAAAACTAGGCATGGCCATGACAAAGTCTATGGCTCAGGTCACAATAATTAGCATTTATACAGTGTTCTGAGGTTTACAATGTGTTTTTACAACTTGTTTCACTTTATCTTCACAACTCTAAGAGATAAGTGCTATTCTTATCCCCATTTTATAGATGAGGAAACTGAGGCAAATAGCAGATAGATTTCGTTCCCAGAGTCATACAGCTATTAAGTGTCTGAGCTCAAATTTGAACTTGGGTTTTCTAGTTCTACTGTTGCATTATTTGCTAATGTGTATTCCCATTCTTCAAGAATCCATCATTTCACTGGAGTGAGCATTTCCTCCACCAACATAGATCATGACACTTTAGTAGAGAGTCTTCAGTAGTTTCCCTGGCAATATATACAGACATACATATAAACAAAGATACACATATATGTGTATATAAAATTTATATGTGTATAATATGGGCTATATGTGGCATATAATAAATATGTGAATAATACAATATGATATAATGTGGAACATAATTATAATACAATAAATTAAAATCTATTTGTTAAATGATATGATCTAATTGATATGACATGATATGATACAACATAATGTAATACAATATATGATGTGATAATATAATACAATATATAATACTATATGATATAATATAATATAATTCCACCTTTTCTATGTTCTTTGTTACCCTTCTGAGCCTAACATAGTGCTTGGTATATAACAGAACACTATAAATCTCCTTGCCATCTATAGACAGCTGGTTCATACAGTAGCTAGATCACTGGATCTGGAATAAGGAAGACCTGAGTTCAACTTTAAACTCAAACACTTAACTAGTCTGGTCCAGAGATGGGTTCAAATCTGACCTCAGACACTTTGCAGCTGTGTGACCCTGGGCAAGTCACTTAGCCCCCAATGCCTAACTCTTATCTCTCTTCTGTCTTGGAACCAAGATAAAATATTGATTCTAAGATGGAATGAAGAAAGAAAGAAAGAAAGAAAGAAAGAAAGAAAGGAAGGAAGGAAGAAAGGAAGGAAGGAAGGAAGGAAGGAAGGAAGGAAGGAAGAAAGAAAGAAAGAAAGAAAGGAAAAAAGAAAGAAAGGAAAAAAGGAAAAAAGAAAGAAAGAAAGAAGGAAGGAAGGAAGGAAGGAAGGAAGGAAGGAAGGAAGGAAGAATGTCTCCAGAACCCATTCTAGGCAAGAGACAATGCACTGGGGGAGGGAGAAATCCCAAACAGGTAAAAGACATTTTCTCTGCTGGAGTGAAAAAAGTGAGAAAGAGAGGATAACAAGAGATGAGAAGAGTTATATAAGGAATAGGAGGTTCATTGTTAGAAAGGGAAGAAGCTCACCAGCTCAATTATTTTGTGCAGTGGAGACATTCTAGTTTCAATCCTGGTTTTGCCATTTATTACTTGTGTGACTATGACCCTCATCTCTATCTCCTGTAAAAAATGAAGGTGCTGCACTAGATGATTTCTCAGATCCCTTTCACCACTAAGTATATATAAAGACTGCTTTCAAATCTCAGAAAATTTCCCTGAGGTATCCCTTCTTTTTCTATTAGTTATTAAGAAGTGAACTCCCAGGCTATTTATCAACCGGCTGTTATCAGTGAACATTTATTAAGCACCTACTATTTGCCAGGCACTATAAAGTGCTGAGGACACAAAAAGAGAAAGAAAAAATAGACCCTGCCCTTCAAGGAGCTTACAATCTAATGAATGTCACATCCCCAGATTTTAAAGATGAACAAGGTTACTCTGGTAGTAAGTGGAAAATGTAGGATTTGAACACAGGTCCTCTAGCTGGAGCAACTAGGTGACACAGAATGGATAGTGAAAAGAGCACCAGAACTCAAGTCAGGAAGACCTGAGTTTAAATCTACTTTCAGACAATTACTGACTATGTGACTGAGTAAGTCACATAAGCTTCTTGCTTTAGTTTCCTCATCTATAAAATGATCTGGAGTAGGAAATGGCAAACCACTCTAATATACTTGCCAATGAAACCCCAAATGGGGTCATGATGAGTCAGAAATGACTGAAAAACTACTGAACAATAACAGACCTTTGCCTTCAGAAGTAGAACTAGTTCCATTGTACCATTCTGTAGGACCTTGGGAAATAGGGCTGTCATTTTTCTATTATAGATCTGTGATTTCATCAGTGTGGGGAACTACATATGTGGAAACTCTCCACTCATGTGGGTCATCTACTCTCAGAAATTAAGAATATCAGGATTGGCCAAAAGTGGTAAGTATTAGAGGGGTATGGCAAAATTGGGACACTAATGCATTTTTGGAGGAGTTGTGAACTGATCCAAACATTCTGGAAGGCAATTTGGAACTATACCCAAAGGGCTATAAAACTGAGCATACCCTTTGATCTGGTAATACCACAACTGAGTCTGTATCCCAAAGAGATAATAAAAATGGGAAAGGACCTACTTGTACAAAAATATTTATAGCAGCTCTTTTTGTGGTGGCAAAGAATTGGAAATTGAGAGGATGTCCATCAACTGGGGAATGGTTGAACAAACTGTGATATATGCTGGTAATGGAATATCATAGTGCTATAAGAAATGATAAGCAAGATGATTTCAGAAAAAGCTGGAAAGATCTGCAGAAACTGAGGCATAGTGAAATAAGCAGAACTGGAAGAACATTGTACACAGTAAGAGCAATATTGGACAATGATTATCTGTGAAAACTTGACTACTCTCAGCAATGCAAGGATCAGGGACAATCCTGAAAGATTTATGCCAGGGAATACTCTCCACCTCCAGAGGAAGGACTGTTGGAGTCATCTTTTATAGCAGTGTATCTTTGGTTTTATTATGGAGGTTTAGTTATGTATGGGTCTACTCTTACAACAGTTACCAATATGGAAGTGTGTTTTGCATGACATTTAGAAAAAAAAAAAAAGGAAAATCAGAAAGTTTCTTGGGACACTAGAGGTGAGGTGATGTGTTGATGATCAGAGGCAGGACCTAAATCCATATCCTACTTTTTCCAAGTTTGGCCCTGTATCCAAAATACCATTCCATCTCTTCCAGGCCACTCTGCTATATAAAGACAATTTTACAGATGTGAAATTTGAAGGACAATTTTCTAATTGTGGAGGTCCGAAGATGTTGGAAAACTCTAGGAAAGAAGTCTAGAAACTGAAGACACAGTTTCTGTTCTCAGCCGGTCATTGACTAGGTTTTAATTTATCAGTTTCTTAATCTATAAGAGATAGTGATTGAACAGGATGATTTTTAAGGTCCCTCTCTTTCTGAGAAGGAAGGTAGAATTTAAAGTGGAATTTGGGCTCCTCTACTTCACTCCCACCCCCTAACCCCAAAATAAGAAGACAGAGCTGGTCCTCTGCTGAGCAATTTCTAAAGATATCATCTGAAATCTCAGCATGTTTAAGTTGGAGAAATAGAGTTTGAAACCAGTTTGAAAGCTGACCATCCCTTCAATTGCCTAATGCCATCAAGTTGAAACAAACTAGTAAGATCTGAATGGGAGATGGATACTTGATCTCCAAATTGTAGGGCTGATTGTGCAGTTCCCCTGACTGCTGTGCTAAAGCACCCTAGGTTTGCGTGCAGATTCAGCCGATAGCATAATCACCACCCACCCATCACCACCATCTTCATCACCCAGTTGGTTCTATTACCATCTTCAAAATAATAATCACACTGTGTGATAACACCTGCCCTTGTTATTATGTACAGCTTTGCCTTGAATCTACAAGGTAATCCATGACACTGGTGTAAATCCTTGTTCTAAGAAACTGAGTCCTTTGAAGTCAAGGACATACCCAGGGTTCTTAGCTGTAGAGATGGGTGGGAAACAACAGGGAACAGGTACTGATGGGGAAGGAGGGTATATTTTTAGGTAGGCTACTTCAGACCAAAACAGGAGATGCTTCAGGCATTTGGTTGCAAAGTACATCTGATTAGGGCTCATAAACTTTGTTTGGGACCACTCCTATAGCTAAGTGGTGTCTACAAGTGTGCATGCTGATGTGCGCCCTTGACTGACCCACTGTCATGTGAGAAGGTAATAATAGGTTATTTTGGAAGGTTGTTTTTCTTCTGAGGAAAGCAAAGCATCTTTCAAGACTAGCCTGTTTTCCTCAACATACTTAGACCCTTGTGGGACAGTTAGATGAATGGTCTCTAGCAAATTATGACCATTTTAGAGCTGAAGGACATAAGGTCAAAATAAGCACCTAGTACAGTGCCTGGCACATAGTGGGCAGTTAATAACAATAGTTTATTTATACTATAGGTTTCCATTTGCAGTCTACTCAATTATTTGAGGTAATAGAAGACTCATAGATAACATAGTATAATGAATAAGGCATACTTAAACCAGTTTCAAGATCTCCTTCTGATACATGCTGGCTGTGTGACAAGTCACAGTCTTTCCATGCTGTGGGCTGACAGATGAATTGTTTATCTGGTTCAGCAAAGGAAATTTCTATATTGGAAGTTCCCTAAGCCAGTGAAATAACTCTGAACCACTACCATGCCTCCTCCTCTCTACTACCAAAAAGAGAGCCAGAGATGGGCAAGGCTAGGTTTTGGGGACACCACTCTCTCCTGGTTCCTCTTCTACCTATTTGACCACTCCTCTGTCTTTTTTGCTGGATCCTCCTCCAGATCATGCCCTATTAACATAGGTGTCCTTCAGGATTCTGTCCTATATCCTCTTCTCTTTTCTCTCTCTATTACTTCATTTGGTGAATGGGTTTAACTATCATCTCTATGCTAATGATTCTCAAATCTGCCTGTCCTGCTTACTTGCTGCTGACCTACAATCATATATCTCTCACTACCTTTTTTTCAAACAACCAGAGCTGGACGTCTACTGGGCATCAGGTTAAAGGTATTCAAAACCCAACTTCTCTTTTCCCTTAAATTCTCCTGTCCCCCTCCTTTATTACCAAAGAAGGCAAAACCATCTTCTCGGTTCCTCTTACAACATGGGAATCATCCCAGATTTCTCACTCTCTTTCATCCCCTATATCTAATCTGTTGCCAAGGTCTGTTGATTTCCCTCAAATATGTCTCCTTCTCTCCTCTGACATTGTCACCACACTGTAGGTCCTCATCACATCACACCTGGACTTTTGCAATAGCTTGCTGGTGGGTCTGTCTGCCTCAGGTCTCTCCATTTCAATTTCTCCTCCATTTAGCCACTAAGGTGATTTTCCTACAGGTCCAGTCATCTCACCCTCATACTCAACAAACTCCAATGGCTCCCTATCACCTCCCAGATCAAATACAAAATGACCTTTTTGACTTTTAAAGCCCTTCATAAACCCTCTTCCCTGTCTAATCTTATGCTTTACTCTTTCCAGGCTTTTTACATTTTACTTTCCTACATGAACTCTTTCCATCCAGTGATACTAGCCTATTGATTGTTACATAAATAAGAGAGTCCATCTCTCAGCTCTGGGCATTTCATCTGGTTCCTAGAATTTACTCTCTCTTCCTCCCCAACTACTAAGCACCTGGTTTCCATTAAGTTTCAACCCAAATCTCATTTATTACTGGAAGCCTTTCCCAATCCCTCTTAATTCCAGTGCCTCCCCTTCATAAATTACTTCCTATTTATCCTTTTATGGATTGCTTTGTATATATTTGTTTACATGTTTTCTCCTTTTAAGCTCCTCGAGGGCAGGGGTTGACTTTCTCTCTTTGAATTCTGAAGAACTTTCCACTGTGCCTGGCTCACAGTATGATCAATAAATGTTTATGGACTAATTGGACAATAAAACATCCAACTAAATATTTCCAAAGCTAAATAATTCATTTTTTCCTCAAAACTATCCCCCCCCCCACCAGCCTGAGTTCTTGGTTAGAATGTCTCTACCACATTCTAAACTGCTCCAAATAATGTCATCTTCATTTATTCCATTCCCCTCACTCACACTTTTAATTTCTTACGAAGGCCTGTTGATTCTACATGAGCAGTATCTCCTGAATCTATCCTCAATTTTACTTTCCTGCTGCTACCACCCTGGTTGAGATCATTTTTATCTATTATTTTGATGGCTAAAATAGACTTTTAGGTCCTAGGTTCAAATCTAGACACAAACACTTCCTAGCTGTATGACTTTGGGGCAAGTCACTTAACCTCATTTACCAAGCCCTTACAACTATTCTGCCTTGGAACTGATACTTATTATGAATTCTAAAAGAGAGGATAAGGGCTTAAAAGTAAAATAAAATAAAATAGACTTTTAACTGGTCTTCCTGCCTCTAATTTCTTTCCTCTCCCAACTAATCTACTACTACTGCCAAAGTAATCTTACTCCCTCCAAAATGGTGTTTCTTGAGTTGAATCAAATCATAGCCTTTGTATATTCAAAACTTTTAGGGGTTCACCATTGCCTTCAGATTATAAATCAAACATCTTAGTCTGACATCCAAGGCCCTTTAGAATATGACTCCAGTCTACCTTTCCAGTTATTTAACACTAGTCACCTTCATGTTTTCTCCTATTCTCCAAAGAAAACATAGTTACCCTTCCATGAACATGTCCCATATTTTCCCATCTCTGTGACTTTGATTTATATTATTACATATCCACATTATGTTCTTGTCCCAATCTCTTCTCATAATTTTACCTTTTTTCCAAATCCACCTGGATGCCACCTATTCCATGTAACCTTTCTACCTGTACACCACCCCTCCCACACAGCTGCTCCTTCCTTTCCCCCCTCTTTTAAATTTTCATAGCATTATATTTTTGTAATTCTATCATGTAGATAACATGCTCTACTTTGAGTTTTACTTATTAGTAGAAATTTATCTCTCCAGCTAGACTGAATGCTTCTTGTCCATAAGATCCATTTTACTTATCTTTCCCAAAGGTCTATACATAGAAGATATTTAGTAATTAGTGATTGAAAGAATGAATGAAGAAAATAAATAACTCAAATCCTACCCCTACCATGATATATGCTACAAACTTCATTTTAGTTAATATTTTAGTCATTTCCTCCATTACACTTCACTTTCATTAGTGCCCTCTACAAATAATATTTGACAGATTTAAGGCTGCTATAAGGTGGATCTAGTTACTGTAAAGGAGATGGCTAAAAAAATTGGCAACAATAGCAGAAAGGAGAAAGGAATGGAGATTCCATAATCAACTCTTGAAATAGTTAATTAATTATATTTCCTTTAGTTTTTCACTCACACCCCTATGTACACAGTAATTGCTTGATATATGTTTATTTGATTGAATTTGTCTCCACATTTATTTAATGTACACTGGGGGTCCAACATGTATAAGGTTACTTATAAGAGTATGTATGGTATAGTGGGAAAAGTGCTGGATGGTCAAGAGACCTGGGTCAAATCCTGCCATAGATGTTTAGTAGTTGTGGGATCACATTTAGGTCCCTTGGCCTCTCAGGCTTGTAAAATTACTATCACAATCTTTACACTACCTCTGTTAGGATTATTGTGAAGAAAATGTCTTGAATTGTAAACTCAATTCAATTCAATACCAGATAGATTATTTAACTGCCTACTACATTCCAGGGGCTAGGCTAGGTGCTGAGGTACAGCAGACAAAATCAAAACAATCCTTGCCTTCCAAAATCTTATGCTCCACTGAAGGGATGGGGAAGAGAAGCTATGAAATATATACATGGGTAAATTAAATGAGAGAGACAATAAAAGAGAAAGAAAAGTACACACAGAAAGTCAGAGAGACAGAGACAGAGACAGAAAGCATGAGCACGTGCCGGTGGGGAGAGAGAGAGACAGAGACAGACAGACAGACAGACAGACAGAGACAGAGACAGAGAGAGACAGAGAGAGACTGAGAGAGACAGACAGACAAACAGAGAGAAAGAGAGACAGAGACAGAGAGAGAGAGAGTCAGTAGAGTGAGAGGAGAATTAGGAAAATTCTGTGTAGGAGGTGGTACTAAAGCTCTGCTTTGAAGTTATTATTAGTGCCTCTTAAAGGTGAAACTAAAATACCTTTTATGATTCCATGATTTCCCTAAGGTCAGAGGCATCTAAACAATAGAACTAAGATAAAATTCCTTAAGCTCCAGGTTCCTTCATGTTCTCCTTTTCCCCAGGACCACTAAAATTATATCATAATTTTATAGCAAGGAGAGAATTCAGCTGATCAGGTAATAGTGACAAGTATAAAAAGAATAATGAGTAAAGTTTATATAGCTCTTTAAAGTTTGCAAAACACTTAAAAATATTATCTTAAAAGGGTGGCATAGGTGTTATTATTATTCCCATTTTATAGGTGAGGAAACTAAAGCTGAGGGAAGATTAAATGACTTGCCCGTACATATCTAGGGCTGGATTTAAACTTGTGGCATCCTGATTCCAAGTATAACACTCTATCTACTGTGCCACCTAACTGCCTCAAAGTCTTCAGGAAGTCACTTAAAGAATCCCGCCTCTTTCAGTGCTTGGAAAAAGGTGAAAGCACAGGCCAGGATTGTTATCTGTATTATAAATCCAGAAAGTCACAATAACTAATGAAAAGAGTGTCAGGATATGAATAGAAAGGGCACTGGCTCTCTGGAGTCCATGAATCAGTCTTCATTGACCACTTCTCACATGTATGAAGCATCTTTAGGTTGCACAGTGAATAGAGTACTAGACTTGGAGTCAGGAAGACCCCAGTTCAAATTCTGCCTCCAACTTTTCATTTGTTAAAAGACCTTGGGCAAATCATTTAACCTCTGTTTCAGTTTCCTCATCTGAAAAATGGGAATAATAATAACAGTGCCTACCTAGTAAGGTTGTTGTGAGGATTGAATGTGGAATATTTGTAAAAGTGCTTTGCAAACCTTAAGACACTATGTAAATGATGATGATGACGACAATGATGATCTGATATTAAGAAAGTCTCTTGACCTCAGTTTCCTCATCTGTAAAACAAGGCAGTTGGACTAGATGCCCTCTGAGGTCCCTTTTATAAATCTGTTTTATCTTTAAATGACCACTCTATTGCAAATATTGATACTATGGAAATAGGTCTTGATCAATGACATCTAAAACCCCCTGGAATTGCCCATCAGCTCCTGGAGGGGAGAGGAAGGAGGGAGGGAAAAAACATGAATCATGTAACCCTGGAAAAAGATTCTAAATTAATCAATTAAATAAAAAACAATGCTCTGTCTATACTCTTATAATGTGGTGGCTGTTATTTACTATATAGGCAAGGCTATCAGTGATGCTTACTCTTTCCCTTGAAGTGTGACTTTCTCTCTAGCCATTTTATCTACTTCTCCCTTTGGAGGTGTGGTTTTCCTTTCAAACCAGGCTATAGTAATGGTGAATACCAACCTAAGTGCCAGCCTAGCCAGTTAACTGTTCAGCCATGGTTGTTAGCTCATTCTCCAAAAAAGACACTAATGAATGCATTGCCTTTTCCCTGGAAAGCTGTAAAAATGAATTGATAATTCTCTTTTTTTCAGACCTAAGTCCCCAGACAGAAGATTTTATTTCGAAAAATACAGAATTTTAAAAATGTCTCCCACTGGATTCAGTGCTGTATTTCAACAGTACAATAGCCCTTCGATCAAACTTTCATTAATCGATATCTTTATCACATGGCCGACTTGATGTCAACAAGTTTCCCTGTCACTTCCCCTTTCCCTGGCTACATGACTTCTCTCTTTCTTCTCTTTATGAGTCAGAAGTGAGAAGGAAGGGCTGATAAGACAAATTCAGCTCACCTCACAGGGTCAAGGAAGGGTATGCTGGGAAATTTCTGCCCAGTTGTTATGCATCCATCTCTAGGATTTTAGTCTCCTTGACAATGCCTGCAGTTGGTGTAGCAGAGAGAGTATTTCCTGGTTTTCTTAACCTTTTTAGCTAACAAGAAGAAAGAAAGGGAAATATTTATAAAAAATAAATCACAAAAGGTACAGGAAATCAAAAGTCATGTCTTCAATTTTTAATAATTGGCACCCCAATGGATGCATAGAATACTTTGTAAATATACCCTAAGGTACTTTAAAATTCTTTACATACGATATGTGATTTGATTCTCACAACAACCTATGACCCATGTGCTTCGAGTGCTATTATTCTCATTTTATAGATGAGGAAAGTGAGATACAGAGGGCTTAAGGAACTTGTCCCTGGTCACCCAGCTAATCGATATCAGAGGTAGGATATGAACCCAAGTCTTCTTGACTTTAAGTTCAGTGGTCAATCCAGTGTGCCATATAGGGTTGTAAGGCATTTTGACTCCAGAGATCCTTTTATTTTTCTTTTTTGAAACCTTTACCTTCCATCTTAGAATCAAGAGAAAGTATTGGTTCCAAGGTAGAAGAGTGATAAGGGCTGGGTGACTGGAGTTAAGTGACTTGCTCAGGGTCATACAGCCAGGAAGAGTCTGAAGTCACATTTGAACCCAGAACTTCCAATCTCTAGACATGGCTCTCTGTCTATTGAGCCTCCTATCTGCCCCTAAAAATCTTTTTTATCTAAGTATAGAATAGGAAAGGAGAAGGGGTAGAAGAATAAAGGAAGTTTAAAGAGAAACAAGACCTAAGAATTGAGGAGGAGATGGAATTGGAGGCTAAGAAAAATAAAACAATAGTTTTCAAATATAGAATGAAATGCAGAAACAGAAAGGAGATAGCACAGTCTCTGAGAGATGACACAAGTAATTTATTAACTAAAGGGGGGAATACAGCTTTAAAACAAATGAAATGACTTCTTCATCTCCTTCTGCTAAGGGGGAATGCTGGAGACAGATGCCAGAAACAGACACACTGGCTAGAGGATGAAGAAATAGGAGAGAAAATGGTTTCCTTCCAACAGGTGGTGTGTTGACATGTGCACGTCTGACAGAAGACCGTCTAAATCTTACCAAGGGGCTAACTAGGGCCAGTCTGAGTTTGTCTTTCCTTTGTAAAGGAAATGGCTGGAAGAAGAGCCAAATGCTAGACTTAAATGTCTCTGCATATGTGCAGGTGCCAAGGGATAGTAACGTAGCACCCTGCTCTTTAGCTTGAGGTTGGAGGTGGAGTTCAGCTCATTCATTCATAGCTCATGACTCAATTCCCCCTCTTATTTATTGTAGGAAAAGAACCAAGTCCCATATTAGTCTCAGATGCACACAGCTATTAACTCACCCAGCTTCCTCTGACCTTGTCTAAATTCTGGACATGTTCTCTTTGGCAGATTCTTTGGAGATTGGGGATGGGCTTTCACAGCACACAGAGAAATCCTATAAAGTTCATGTACTTGTGGGGTGTGTTTTTGGGCGTCTTGGAATTTTCACCTGTCTGTGGATAGGAATGTTTCCTTAGAGTTTCATTAATGGGAGAATCACAAGAATTTTTAGCTCAGAATTGGAGAATGGATCTTGAGGATTTATAAAAGTCAAGTAAGCGTGATCAGAAAGAAGGCTCCAGTTTTGACTTGTTTTCATTTGTATGTGTAAATCAGCAGGTGTTTAGTTTATACACTTCTCAATGGGTAGAACCATAATCTACTTCTGATTCCATGTCTAAGGGTACTGCAAACATGTCGGTATCTTTTCCTTGCAGAGTTAGGCATAGACTGTGTCACAGCAGAAGAATGGTTCCATTACATCTTTCAGGTGTTTTGATCTTGGAGCAGTCTACAATCATAATAGGTTAGTCATCAGGAACCCACAGATAATAGATACAATGGGACATGGTGGCACTGAATTTGGAGTTAGGAGATTTGGTTCCAAGACCTATCTCAGATATTTACTAGCCATAACAACTGATTTCTCTGAGCCTCAGTTCTGTCTTCTATAAAATGACACTATGAGCTGGACATGGATGTTGTGAGAAAAGTACTTTGAAAATCTTAATGTATCATTATCTAGACATGTCAAAACATTTTTTTAGATTTTATTTAATTGATTAAGAAAAATTTTCCATGGTTACATGATTCATATTCTTTCCCTCCCCTCTTCCCACTCCCCTCCCGTAGCCAATGTGCAATTCCACTGGGTTTTACATGTGTCACTGATCAAGACCTACTTCTATATTATTGATATTTGCATTAGGGCGATTGCTTTGAGTCTACATCCCTGATCATATCCCCATTGAACCATGTGATCAAACAGCTGTTTTTCTTCTGTGTTTCTGCTCTCACAGTTCTTTCTCTGAATGTGGTTAGTGTTCTTTATCATAAATCCCTCAGAATTGTCCTGGGTCATTGGATTGCTGCTAGTAGAGAAGTCCATTACATTCGATTGTGCCACAGTGTATCCACCTCTGTGTATAAGGTTCTCCTGGTTCTGCTCCTTTCACTCTGTATCAGTTCCTGGAGGTCATTCCAGTTCACATGGACTTCCTCCAGTTCATTATTCCTTTGAGCACAATAGTATTCCACCACCAACAGATACCACAATTTGTTCAGCCATTGCCCATTTGAAGGACATCCCCTCCTTTTCTAGTTTTTTTTTTGCCACCACAAAGAGTGAAGCTATAAATATTTTTGTACAAGTCTTTTTCCTTATTATCTCTTGGGGTATAAACCCAGCAGTGGTATGGCTGGATCAAAGGGCAGGCAGTCTTTTAGCGCCCTTTGGGCATAGTTCCAAATTGCCATCCAGAATGGTTGGATAAATTCACAGCTCCATCAACAATGCATTAATGTCCCTATCTCATGTCAAAACTTTTGATAAAACCACTAGACATTTTGAAGTCCATGCTAATCAGTCACACTTAGAAAGCTCCAGTTGGGATGCATTCTTAGAAACAGTTTTCCTCTACATATGTATAACCCAGGGAGACCAAGGGGAAGCCCTTGATTGATTGAACCAACTTACTTCCTGAGGGCCCCAGGGCAAGAGCACATGCCCCACAAAAAGTGACTAGAATGCAGGTTCAGGTCTATAGGAAGTATCTCTATCCAGGAGACCCCATAGGACTCTCTTGATCATGCCTATTACACTTGGAAATGCAACCCCATTAGCCAAAACTAAAAAAGCAGTTTGGGAAAAAAGGTTAAAAGGTTTTTGAATGCCCCAAGCCTCTCCCTAGCCCAGTTCATTCTCCACTCAGCTGCCAAAGCAATCTTCCTAAAGTACAGGTCTGACTGTGTTACTCCTTCTCCCTCCACTCATTAAATTCTAGTGGCTGCTGTTTTCTACTTCATTTTCAAAGACACTAATGACATCATGAGACAATGTCTTGACTTGTGTAGGAACTGGATTTTAGTGAGGCAGAGTTGTGTTAAGTTGTCAACCTCACTTTCTCTACCAGAGTCATTGAAGTCCAGTGACAAGACAAAAATTGGGAAGACTGTTGATGGCCTGAGATGCAGTGGATGGCCCTTAGCATCTTCAGTATCTGGCCAAGTTCTAAGCACTCTCATCACTGCTCCACTTAGCCACTTGTGTCATGGGGGGAGAGAAATCTTTCTGGAGGAGAAAGATCTACCCTACTCACTAATCAATAGTCCATGTTAATTCTCTTAACCTTTTTTGATATTTGGAAGTATAAAATTTAACATGAAAAGGGAGATTCCATTAGAGCAGGGATTTTGCTTCCATGGGCTATTGGAAAACTATTTTGGCCCCTTGCTAGAGGATGTGCGTAACCAGAGGTTTATGATTGATTCCCAAAATGTGCCACCCTCTTTCCTCTCCTGCTACCCTCCAACAAGTGTTTTTGTCAAAGAAGTGGACACTGTTAAATTAGAATCTTAAGGGTAGAACTCTATTTTTGCATAGGAGAGGATGTGCTCCAATCAGAAAGTCTCTTTTCTTCTGTAACATGATAGTCTAATTCTTAGAATTAATGGGAGTGAAATAGCTATTACAGTGGCCTATTGTTTGAGATCTGTGACTTTCAGGAACCAAAAATCATCTTTACTCCTAGAATAAATTCCTGACATTAAGGGAATTTGTGTTACCATATTTTGTTTTATATAATATTTTTAATGAATTTTAGGACAGATGAAGAGCTCACATATGTATGTTTGAACATGAAAAAGAGAATTAAAGAAAAGGTTGGGAGCAGCTAGATGACTCAATAGATTAAAAGTCAAGCTTAGAGATGGGAATTCCTGGGTTCAAATTTGGGTTACAATACACCCTAGCCAATTTGGAACTATGCCTAACGGGCTGGACTGTCCTTTGACCCAGCCATATTACTGCTGGGTTGATATCCCAAAGAGATCACAGGGAAAAATACTTGTACAAAAATATTCATAGCCTCATTCTTTGTGGTGGCAAAAAAAAATTGGAAAATGAGGGGATGCCCTTCGTTTGGGGAATGGCTGAACAAATTGTGGTATGTGAGGGTGATGGAATACTATTATGCTAAAAGGAATAATGAACTGGAGGAATTCCATGTGAACTGGAAAGACCTCCAGGAATTGATGCAGAGTGAAAGGAGCAGATCCAGGAGAACATTGTACACAGAGACTGATACACTGTGGTACAAACATAATGGACTTCTCTACTACCAGTAATGCAATGATGCAGGACAATTCTGAGGGACTTAAGAGAATGAATGTTATCCACATTCAAAGGAAGAACTGTGGGAATAGAAACACAGAAGAAAAACAACTGCTTGAACACATGGATTGATGAGGATATGATTGGGGATGTAGACTCTAAATGACCAACCCAGCACAACTATCAATAATATGGAATTAGGTCTTGATCAGTGATACATGTAAAACCCAGTGGAATTGCACGTTGGCTACCAGGAGGGTGGTGGTGGGGTTTGGTGGGGGGGGGAATGGAAAGAACATGAATCATGTAACCATAGAAAAATATTCTAAAAAAAAAGATACATCCCATCCTATCTGTGTGACCCTGGACAAGTCACTTAGCCACCATTGTGTAGACATTACCATTTTTCTGCCTTGAAACCAATACACAGTATTGATTCCAAGATGGAAGGTAAGGTTGTTTTTTTTTTAAGGTGGTTGTAAGCTCCCTGATATTGAGATGTCTTCCAGTAAAGATGATTTCATTTCCTAGAAAGCAGAGACCTCATAGTCTATTTTTTGTATCCTCTAGTACCAAACATGTGACAAACCTCAAAAGAATATTTAATAAATATGAATATTGGCAAACTTAAGACCATAAGGGTGCAGGAATTAGAACTGGGAAGGACTTCAACAATCACCTTTTTAGTCTTTCTGACCCAGGTTCTACTTTAAATCTGGATTTTAAAATTCTAGATTTTTTAATTGAATGAGAGTTTGTGATTTTCAGGGCACTTGTTTCTTTTATGTAGTGTGCCTTAAAAAAAAACAACAACACCCACCACTAATTTTCTGGGTCAGTTTTGAACCCAGGACCTGCCATTTCTAGACTTGACTCACAATCCACTGAGCTACCTAGTTGGTATATGTGTTTTAAAGGTGATGAAGGACTAAAAGGATCATGACTATGTCTGAGAAAGGCAGGTCCTCCCTCCTCTTAGCCTACAGAGAGGGGGAAGCTGCAATCTCCTGAGAACTGAAAAATGAGCAAATACTTAAGAAGCTCCAGACACGCTACCTACTGCTGCCATGATTAGGTTTGGGTCATAGCCCAGCCACATTGAAAGTTTCACTGGATTAGAGCTACTAAGGATCTCAGAGACCAACTCCCTCACTCAAACCCAGAGAGTTTAAGTGACTTTCCCAATTTTTGAAGTTGTTTAGCCAGTTTTTCAGTTGATTCTGACTCTTTGTGACTCACTTTGGAGTTTTCTTGACAAAGATATTGGAGTGCTTTACCATTTCCTTCTCCAATTAATTTCACAGCTATGGAAACTGAGCAATCAGGGTTAAGTGACTTGCCCTGTGTCACACAGCCAGTAAGTGTCCGAGGCTGGATTTGAACTCGGGAAGATGAAATTCTGACTCCACGTCTGGCACTCTGTGTGCTGCACCAGCTAGCTGCCCCAGTATTGTATGGGTTGTAATTATTGGAGCTGGGATCTAAACCCAGGTCCTGTGACACTGGAGTCAAAGCTCTTTCCATTGCGTAGGATGTTACCTCTTATTGTATGATTGATTCCATAATGCCTTTCTTCTGGGTATCTGAAGGTGATCTATTCACTGATAGAGCTCTAGACTTTAACCATGATAGGGTGCAGATTTTAAAAAACCTTAAGGCAGAAGAGTGGTAAGGACTAGGCAACTGGGGTTAAGTGACTTTCCCAGGGTCATACAGCTAGGAAATATCTGAGACCAGATCCTAGACCATCCTGATCTCAGACCTGGTGCTCTATCCATTGTGCTACCTAGCTGCCCTTCATAGGATGGGATCTTCCAGCTCTGCATCTTGTGGCTGCCTCATGGGTAATCTCCTCTTTATCAGTGCTTTAACCCAGCCTTCCCCTGCTATCTCCAGAGGCCATTATTTGTTCTTCTGCCTATTGGAGTTAATAAGGCTAATTGGTCCTGGCCCTTGGAATAACATCCCCTTACTTATTTGCAAATCCCACACTTGTACATTATTAAATATCCAACATTAGACATGCAATATTACACATTGAGATCCCAGCAGTCATTTGACAACAGAAGTTTTTGTTTTTTGTTTTTTTTTTAAAAGAAGCATTATTTTCAACCCCTAGATTACCTTTCCCTTAGTTAGCAGTTTGGGTCAATAGATAAAGTCCTTAACATTCCTTTAATGTAGAGATGAGAAAATCAGGCTGTGTTTTGAGTTTGGCAAAGCAACACAATCTATTTCTCAACAATTATAGGGCTGGCGATGGGCCAGATTCATTCTTCTCTACTCTTTCCCCCTAACCTTCAAAAGTGTGTATTTTAAAAAGGGGCTTCTAACTTCATACTTAAAGAATCAGAGTCATATTTAACTACCTTACTTAAGGTCTGTTCATTTAACACAAGAAGCCCCATTTGAGGGGCACAAAATGGAAAAAAACTTGGTTGTGTTTTCTTCAAGGAAATTCCAGGACAGATGTCCATTCTTTGGATGGTGCTGTTTCCCATTTTTTTCCCTTTTTGATAGGTGTGGAAAAAGTATTCTTGATTTTAGAGCTGAAAGATATGTCAGAGGCTATAAAATCCACCCCTCCCATTTTATAGATGAGGAAACTGAGGTTCAAAGAGAGAAATTAAGTGATTCATTCAGAGTTACAGAGCCAGTGAGTGGCAGAGAGATGATTTGAACTTTGTCTTCCCAATTTCAAGTACAGAGTTCTGTCCACTGCTATGCTTAAACTGCTTTCTTTTCATTTTTTTGAATCCCAAGGACAGGACAAAGGAGGAGATGCAAAGGGGCAGCTAGGTGGCTCAGTGAATTGAGAACTGGGCTATCCGGAGATGGGACGTCAGAGCTGATCTCAGATACTTCCTAGCTGCATGACCCTGGGCAAGTCATTTAACACCCATTGCCTAGCCCTTACCACTTTTTTTAGCCTTAGAACCATTACAAAGCATTGCTTCTAAGACAGAAGGTAAGGGTCTAAAAAGAAAAGGAAATGCAAAATTTTTACAAAGCTTTCTTGGTCGATATTAACCAAATAAGATCTCAAATGGGAGCTATTAGGTCAGATCAAACTTCTAGGGGCCCAGGAAAAGGTCTACCAATATATTGGGCAGGCAAAAAGGGACCCTCTAGCTATAATCTTTCCTGAAAGGGTATGGAAATCAAGCCTGTCAGGTTGGTTGAATGCCCAGTTTATCTTACTTGAAAGAAATGCACAGCTTTTCCAACTGCTTCTGAACTACTGGCTTCTTTCCCAAAGATGACAGTGTATCTCATGGGACTGGGAAAGAGAATGTCTTCTGTGCAGGATATTCCAGGGAAGATGCACCTCCCAGAAAGACAGCCTGAAAAATGTGCGTTATTTGCTTTGACTGCATATTGCATCATACCAGGATGGAGGGATCATATTGCAAATAGAGATAGGATGCAGCCCGACCATGTGTCATAAAAACAAATAACCGTGTGCACTAATGTGTTGGTTCTTAAACCTGTTTTAAGCTAAGTTTCAAAGAGGGTGCTTCTACCCCACCCCATCTCTAATCAGAGGTGAATAGAGAACAAAGTTTAAATTTACAAAAGAAAAAAAAAACAAGCCAGCTCCTTATCAGAAACTGCTCTTTTATTATATTAGTTAAGCTATAACTCTAAAAAGACGAACCATTTTAAAGTTATTTTTGAAACCCAACTACTTCTCAAAATCACTCCCATTGCTACTGCCACTTAAATATCTCTCTTTGTAAAAAAAATGTGCTTTATTTTCAGCTGAGGTTATTATATGAAAGATCATCGGGCATCTCCTCCAGTGCCCACTACAGTAACATGGGGCACAGGTGGAATGAGGTGTTCCTTTCCCCCTCTCAGGGACATGGGCAAAAGTCGGTAGGAATGAGGGGCTGCTCACAGTTTTGGTCACGCTTCTAAATGAAAGTTATGGGGAAGGAATAGATAGCATTACCTTGTAGATCTTTGCATCCCAGTGATCTCTATTACAGTGATCCTAAGAAGAACGTGCAGGTGGATGAAATAGTTAAAAGGCCAGGATACACTTGCATTTCCAAAATGTCTATGTTTCACAGGTTACTGTCTGCATAATTTTCTAGGACAAATTTCATTCTTGAATTGTTGAGGCTATCATTTCTTGATTTTCTTTTTCTAAGTTCCTTCTCAACCCCACCCTTTGCCATGGAATTCAGGACCCCCATATCATTTTTCCATTCATTCAATAAATATTTTTTTGCCATATTTAAGAATAATTTCTCAGATTGCAAAGAACTTAGGGTTTCCCCAAACCCTTTCCTTTTAACAACTTTGTGGAGAGTGTAAATGTTATTATCTCCATTTTACAGATGAGTAAACCAAGATTTAGTTTCAGTGACTTGTCCATGGATCCAGAGCCAGTCAGGGTCAAAGGTAGAATTTGAACTCAGGTCTCCTGGCTCCAAATCCAGTGTTTTTTATACTGTATGATCTGTGTGAGTCAGTACTATAATGCAGATATTGTATTGGGATAGGAAAAGCAAAGGAAAAAAAAACAAATGAAATGATCCTTGCCTAGGGATGAGCTGCTGCCTTCTCAGATGGGCTCACAAGAACTGACCATTAAAATTTCAGCATGAGTATTTATAGATAACTCAGAAATAGGCAAACACTACAAATCAGGGCTTGATTTTTTATTTTGTTAATTTTCTAGACTTAAGAAAGTGATGGGGTTTTTTTTTACTTTATTAGACTTGGGTTATTTTGGTCTGTGTTTTCTTTTGCTTTTTTCTCATTTAAAAAAATAAATTCTTACCTTTCATCTTAGAATTAATTCCGTGCATTAATTCCAAGACAAAGCAACAGTAAAGTCTAGGCCATGGGGGTTAAGTGACTTGCCCAGGGTCATCTAGCAAGGAAGTATCTAAGGCCAGATTTGAACCCAGGCCCTCTCATCTCTAGGCCTGGTACTCAATCAACTCATCCACCTACCTACCTACCTGCCCTGCATTTTCTATTTTCTTTGCAACATAGCTAATATGAAAATACTTTGTGTGACTGCATGTGTATGATTTATATCATATTCTTGACTTCTCCAGGAACAAAGGAGGGAGAGAATATGGAACTCAACATTTTTTTAAAAGGATGTTAACAATTTTTGTGTTTACATAATTGAGAAAAAAATTAAATGGAAAAAAGTGATGGAAAAGATGTCAGTAATGCAGATTAACTTAGAAGTGGATCCTGACTACTGTATTTTTCCCTTCTGAAGGCTGGTCGTTAAACATTTACAGGTGCATCCCCACTGCCCTTGAGGCATTGTCTCAGAATTGTAGTGGTGAGTCATCCATCAATCAATAAACACAGGAGGAGATCCGCCATTTTGATAAGACATTGTCCTTGCTCTCAAGGACCCTCTGAGCCAGTAGTTTGTACAATCTATGACATCTATGGCACCATGAAAGGACAATTACAAGGCATCATGGTAGATGATGACATAGGCAAACCTTTGTTACCAGATCACTCAGGAAATTGTGAAAGAACATTTGGTATGTGTTCTACTCAACTAGGGAAAGACACAGTTACCAACTTCCTCTGCATTTATGGTATGTAGCAGAGGTAAGTGTCAAGGTAGATATAGAAAGGACACAGAGATGTAGGGCAAGTAGAGAAGTGTTTGCAGAAATACTAATGATCCAAGATTCCTGGTTAGAGAACTTAACTCTACCCAGGATTCTATTACCAAGAAGCAAGGATAAAAAGATAATAATAATAATAATAATCATAATAATAATAATAACTCATATTTATATAAAGGTTTAAGGTTTACAGTATACTTTACATATAGTAGCTCATTTGATCCTCACAACAACCCTGAGAGGAAGGGGCTATTATTTCTTCCATTTTACAGATGAGGAAACTGAGGTTAAGTAATTTGCCCAAGGTCACAAGTAAGTGTCTGAAGCCAGATTTGGGTTCAAGTCTTCCTTACTCTGGGTTCAAAGCTCACTCTAACTACTGTACCACCTGGCTGCCTTTAATTGCCTACTTTGATTTGAGAAATCTTGTGAAAAGACAAGGGTTATCTATCCACTCTACCACTATTCCATTGAATTTCAGAGTTGGAAGGAACCTCAGAAGCCTCTAGAGCAGTGATTCCTAAAGTGGGCACCACCGCCCCCTGGTGGGTGCTGCAGCGATTCAGGGAAGCGGTGATGGCCACAAGTGCATTTATCTTTCCTATTAATTGCTATTAAAATAAAAAAAAAATAATTTCCAGGGGCACTAAGTAATATTTTTTCTGGAAAGGGGGCGGTAGGCCAAAAAAGTTTGGGAATAACTGCTCTAGAGCAATCCATGTCAGAGAAAGTGTCCCCACATCAACATGCTAGGTAGGTAGATGGTTATCCTTGTTGAAGTCCTCCATTGGAGGACTTGCTACTTCCTGAGACAACCCACTACCTTCATTTTATTGTTGTTGTTGAGTTGTGTCCAACTCTTTGTGACTCCATTTGGAATTTTCTTAGCAAAGATACTGGAATTCCATTCATAGATAACTTTATTTGTAAGTAAAGTGATTTTTTTTTACCTCAAGTCTTAATCTGGTCATTTTCTACTTCTTTTCATTGTTATTGATTCTGTCCTCCAAGGCCAACCTGAATGTAGATCAAAAGGAAAAGAATAAAAAGAAATGATTTATCCTAGCCTGCTTATTTGAAGTCCAGACAGTCATAATTTTCAGTTCTTCATAAGTGTACTCTGGGGGTCTAGCATACTTTTTTTGAACACTACTCTACTCATCATTAATAAATTTCTATGAATTTTATCAGTCATATCAATAAACTCATAGGATCATAGATTTAAAGATTGGAAGTATCCTTATAAGCCATCTAGTCTAGCCTCCTTCTCTTACAGATGAGGAAACTGAGACCCCCCCCCAAGAGTTCAAATGACTTGTCCAAGGTCACACAAGTAATATATGGCAGATCTGGGGTATGAACCCAGAACCTCAGGCTTCAAATCTGTTGTTCTTTCCACTGAAACTCAAGCTCACGCCCATGTCAGAAATGTCCTGGAAGAAATTAGGCTGGACTCAAGATAAGTCAACCTGTGAGCGAATAAGCAGCTTAATGGAAATTGAAAATGTGAGTCAGAGCATCAGACACCCGCCCTGATGTGTTGACTGAAATGTCAGAACAACCTTTTTTTTTTTAAACATTACAGAGAATTTATTTGAAATAAAGTCAATTTCTTTCCCCAAGTCTCTAGGATTAACACTGCGGTTCTTCCCCCTCATTAGTATGGACCCAACCCATAACCTGAATCACTTTCTCCTTACCTCACCCTGGGTTTGATCATCATACTCACCCAAGTCCCATAACGTAGTCCTTCCTTGCCTCCAATTCGTAAGAAGTGCTGTTTGAAAGTTTCCTAAGTTTCTCAAGTAACATCTTTGTCACATTATAGAAGTCATTTGCACCATCTGCAAATATGAGTGGAATAGCTTATCCTCTTGAAGTGTAGGTAGAGGGAGAAATTACTGTGATTCTTGTTCATTATTTTGTTTAATATGTAAGTTTCAGAATGTGTGTGTGTGTGTGTGTGTGTGTGTGTGTGAGAGAGAGAGAGAGAGAGAGAGAGAGAGAGAGAGAGAGAGAGAGAGAGAGAGAGAGAATTCCTTTTAAAATTTGCAAGCTGGGTTGGAGAGTGCTGGAAAGTTGAAAACTTTATTAATGAAACTAATCTCGTGTTTAATTTAAATATCTGATATGAGCCAGTCAGCAAGTGCTAACACCCCCAAATCTCCTCACCTCAAAAAATATAAATCCTTTTTCTTTTTAAACCCCTACCTTCCACCTTAAAATCAATACTATGGATTGGTTCCAAGGCAGAAGAGAGGAAAGGGCTAGGCAACGGGGGTTAAGTGACTTGCTCAGGTCACACATCTGGGAAGTGTCTGAAGCCAGATTTGAACCCAGGACCTCCCATCTCTAGCCCTGGCTCTCAATCCACTGAGCCACCAGCTGTCCCCAAAATGTATAAATTCTAATGAGGGAGTTAACATGCATTAAGTAGATACAGATAAGATATATGCAGAGTAGATGATGGTCCTTTGAAAGAAGAAGGCTTTAGTGCTTGTGGGACCAGGAAAAGCCTTATATAGAAGATCGGATTTGAGATGAGTCTTAAAGGAGGTCAGGGAAATTAGTAGTAAGTGGTGGTGAGGAAGGAAAATAGTCCAGACATATCAGGTGGGGAAGAGGGATCACGACCAATCAAAAAGCCATAAAGATGGGCGATGGAACATGTTTGAAGAAATACGTCATGATAACTGGACTGTAGAGTTTGTGCAAAGAAGTAAACTGTAAGAAGACCGGAAGCTTAGGAAAGGGCCAGGCTATTAAGAGCATTAAAAGTTAAAAGAGCTTCTAAGCGATCCTGGAGTTTGTAGAACTCATTGAATGGGGGGAGAGGGTGATGGTCTGATCTATGCTTCTCACCTTGGCAGCTGAGTGGAGGATTGATTAGAGTAGGGGGAGACTTGTGAGGAAGAAAGCTTTCTCTTTAGAGAAGGGAAAATCATCTTTCATTTGGAAAATCGCTCTTAGAATCCATGTGTAAGCTGTGATTAGCTTTCGGGCTTTTCTGAAACTATAAAGGAAGAGCAAACACTCCAGTAGGTCTAATTCCCAGCCTGGTGAGGGGCATTCCTTGGGCACATAGACAGGGTAGCAGAGCCACCAGAGCAGACTCAGAAAGTTCTTCTCAGCTAGTGTTTAAGCTGCCTGTTAACAAATTCAATCAGTGCTTTTCATGATTTCAATGAACCTTTCGTACAACTTTTCTCCCCCCACTTTTCCCTCCCATCATTCAACTCGGAAACATTCCTTTCTGTGGATTTTCATGAAACCCTGCCCAACACCAGGTGCAAATTGAAGAAATCCCACCGGCCAATTCTTGCATAGGGGAGGGTACTGTTCTTTTAACAGAGCCCCCCTTTCAGGAGAGAGGAATCCAGATATTAGCCCCTGGGCACCACAAGTCAGGGGTTTCGCTTTCATCCACAGGCATCACTAATGAAAAACTCCTTTACTCCAGTGGCTACATCCCTAGACCTCCCGGCCTTGGGGCTAAAATACATTTGACTATGTGAACTTGGTAATTTGTTGGTTAGGGAAGCCAGAGGAATTCCTTGCTGCTCCCAGCCTTTAAATGTTCAATAGCTCCCTGGCTAAGACATGTATTTTTCCACCTCACTGTATATTTTTGTGTGGTTTGCGTTATCATAGGGTAAATATATTACACCATGCAGCTCCCCTTGGCCTTCAGCTCTAGAAGTATGGGGTGGCCTTCTCTGCTCTAGGAACTTTACAGATGGATCACTATCTTAGTTCTGTCCATCAATGAGAATGAAAAAAAAAACATAACTCCCTTCCTTAGACTTATAGAATTCCAGACTCATGAAACAGAACCTCTGGGGCTTGAGGGTCTTCATGGACCAACTGGTCCTACCCACAACTGCCCAAAGATCTCCTCCACAATATACCTGTCAAGTGGTTATCCAGCTTTTTCGAAGACCTTCGGTGTGCCCACTGGAGTAAACCCACTCATTATGCTTTTGGAAAACTGTAATTATCAGAAAATTTGTCCTTAAGCTTAAATCTTCCTCCTTGAAACTCACTTTTTACTCTAGGTCTGCCTTCAGGGGCCAATCAGAACAAGCCTAATTCTACTCTTCTAAATAGCAGTCCTTCAAATACTGAAAGACAGCTAGCTTCCTATGCTAAGACTAAAAATCCTATTTTATCAAGTGATCCTCATAGTAGTTAAAAAAAAAGAAAGAAGCCCTTCATCATCCTGTATGCCTTCTTTTCAGTCTTATTTTTCAAGTGCTGTGACAGTATTCCAGATGTGGCCTCATCAGGGGAGCACATGCAATGGTACCCCCACCCAAAAGGAATTCAGTTGTTTCCAGGAGTCTACAAAGTACAACATTATGGGTGGTACATTTCAAGTTGATTTCAGCAAATAATTATTGAGCACCTATGCTGTGACTTTCAATATTGAAGTAATGAGAGCCTTGGCCCTGGAGTCAGGAAGATCTGAGTTCAAATCTGCTCTCAGATACTTACTAATTTGTGACCCTGGGCAGTTACTTAACCCTTATTTGCCTCAGTTATTCATCTGTAAAATGATGGAGAAGAAAATGGCAAACCACTGTCAGAGTCAGGATTTGAACTTCTCTCTCATGACTTCTTCATATCTAAGGTAGTTCAGCAAACTACCTTTAAGTTCAGCATACAACTGGAGGCTACCTCCAATAATTGCTCAGATTGAGAAATTGAAGCTTCTTATAAAACTTCATGATTTTGGGAGGAAGATTAAAGCAACCCAAGTTTCAGTTTTAGGGCTATCTTGGGCTGAAGTAAATTGATCTGCTCTTACAGTATAAGCGCTCAAGCCTCTCATCTGAAGGAGCAGAATTTGTACTGGACAGAAGAGATCGTGAAGGTTCCGAGAAGGAACAAGCTGTCTTGGTAAGACCAAAGAGTCAGGTTAAAAAAGGTATCATCTCCATGTAAACCCAGTGGAATTGTGTGTCGGCTACGACGGGGATGGGGAGGTTTGGGGGAAAGGGAAAGAACATGAAACATATATTGGAAAATATTCAAAATAAAAATAAAAAAGGACAAAAATAAACATAAAAAAGGTATAATCTCAATGACACATGTAAAACCCAGTAGAATTGCACGTAGGCTATGGGAGGGAGGTGGGAGAAGGGGAGGGAAGGAACATAAATCTTGTAACCATGGAAAAATATTCCAAATTAATTAAATAAAAATTTCCAAAAAAAAGATATCATCACATTCCTGTTCTGCTGGGTTGAAAACAAAATTACCTTATTTTCTTCTACATACTCCAAGGAGATTTCAGGGAGGATTCCAGCATGTTAGTTTTGAAGTTGGAAATATTCAGTTGCCATTGGCAACCGAATTTCTGCTGGTGGGCAGGGGATCCCATTTTGCTAACAGTCAAGAAGCCATCCATTAATCACTGATCACCCTAACCCAAATCACTGTGCTCCATGCCATTTTTGCAAAATGTTCTCACATGAAAGACTTTTCCACCAGAGTTGTGAAATCTATGGGAATGAGATGGATGACCCTGGGAGAAGTATCCAGAAACTCACTGCAGGTCCTCAGTAAATATTTGTTGCACACTTGATTTTTTTGTGCTAGAATGGCAGCCTTCTATAAACAGAACTTTATGTGATACGGAACAGGGTGTTACTCCATAACCCACTGGGATTCTTCCTCCAAGTCATATCACTCCCAGCCAACCCTTAATCCCTGGGCAATTAATCAATTAACAAATTGTTTTTAAAAATACTCATTATATACAAAGACCATATCAGGATTGCAGGTTCATAGACAAATTTGCCTATAGTTACCCATGTTGTCCCTCGGCTGCCCCAGAAGGCTCCAATCCATTTATTGGTGACTTGCATAAAGGCAGAGATGGAACACTATCAAATTTGCAGATGACACAAAGCTAGGAGGGTCACTTAACACATTGGATGACAGAAAGGATCCAAAAGGATCCTTCAAGCTGAAGCATTGGGCTGAATCTAATAAGATGAAAATCAGTAGGAAGAAATGTAAAGCCTTACATTTTTTTGGGTGAGGAGAATAATCTACTAAAGTACAAGAGAAAGGAGGACCAGAAAACAATTGTTCTGAAAAAGATTTAGGGATTTTCATGGCCTGAAAGTGAATATGAGTCAGCAGTATAATAGAACATCAACAAAACTAATGTAAACTTGGACGGCCTAAAGAGAAGAATGGCTTCCAGGAATAGGAAGGCAAGAATTCCATTGTACTATGTCCTAATCAGACCTTATCTGGAATATTGTATAATTTACTTCTGGGTGACACAGATTAAGAAGGATATTGATTAGGGAGAGAATGTCCAAAATAGGGCAATCAGGACGGTGAAGGGCCTCTCCTCCATGTGGTGAGGCATGTTTAGCCTGTAGAAGACAAGCTTTGAGTGGAATGATAACTGTCTTGTAGTACTTGAAGGACCATCACCCAGAGAGGGATTAGGCTTGGTTTTTGTAGCTCCAGAGGGCTGAACTTGAAGCAATGAATAGAAATAGCTACCCAGGCTCAATAGCAAGAGAAAATTCCCTCATAATCAGAGCAGCCCAGAAATGGAATGAGTTGCCTCGGGAGATGGTTGGTTCCTTCTCACTGAGGTCAGCCACCTTACTGCCCCCTTGTAGGTTATCATGAAACCCAATACTCAGAGGCAGCAAACCCAATACTCTAGACCAGAGGTATCAAATTTGTAGTTCTGCTGGAACCAGATTAAAATGTAATTGGAAAAAATGTAATTGGGAAATAGTTAATAAGATAAATAAAGATACAATAGAACATAGATATTGTGAACGTGTGGTTTTCTAAGTCAATATGTGGCCTGCAGGGATCTTTATGTACAGTTGAGTGGCTACTATTTCTATTTGAGCTTGACATCACTACTCTAAGCCTGCTCTTTACCTATCAAAATAAAATAGTCCTGCATTCTGTCCCTTTAGGCCTCCATTGAACTCCTGACTTTCACATCTGACCAAATAATTTATGCTAGAATGGAGGTTGTTAATCTTTTTCTTCTTAGAATGTTTGTTAAATAGTTGAAGAAAATACTATCTCAGTTAGAAGCTTGTGAAAATAAAGATGCAATTATTTTCCCATCCAAGTTCATCAACCCCTTGAAAGCTGTCCAATAAATTTATTTTTGAGGGGTCCTTAGCATGGACTCTGGGGTAAGAACCCTTGTGCTAGTGTTCAGGCTTATAATGGCTTAATATATCACCCCTCCAGATAACATTTACAATGTCAAGACCTCCAATGCCTTAATCCCAAGGCTTGAGGCTCCAGAGCAGGGCTAGTGAAGGGTATATTTTTGCTCAACTGAGGCCTTTCAACACCTTTAAAATTATATTGACTTCGTATAAAGCTGGCTGAGAACCTAAAATTGGGAATGCATAGTGAAAGTTTCTAAAGGAGGGAAGCAAATTTATACCCAATAAATTCGTTGTATCCTGATATTTTTCTTAGTAAGGAATTGCCAGGTGATAAGGAACCCTTAATTAATACCAAAGCATATTTTTTTCTATGGATCATTCACACCAAACACCTACTATTGAGCCAAGCCCTCATTGTCCTTCTGATGCTGTAACAAGGACTCTATTGAATTTTCAGTGGCTACCATTAATTCTTCAATCTAGAGTCATGGGAATAACTAATCAAAAAGTGACTGATGGGGGAAGGGATCTCCATAAAGAGATCTGAGATTTTTAGAATTCTTTTCCAGGTTGGGATGGATGGGTTTCCCTAGAAAATACTGTTCAAAATATAATAGGAAGTATTTGCCTAGCTTACTTTGTTGAAAGCATCCAACTCTGATCTCGTTTAGGTGCAAATTTCCAGGTCTTAATTTCTCAGCAGCATTTAGTTATCTTTCCATGTTCTAATCTCTCTGATCTTTTGATTCCACCTTAAAATCAATCTATCTACCTAAGCCTTAGTTTCTTCATCTGTAAAATGAGAGGGTTGGCCTCAATGGCCTCTAAAGTCTCTTCCAATTCTAGGTATATGTTCCCATGAATCCTTGAGCTTATTCTTAAACAGTGCATGGTACTCTGGGAGTAAGATCACCACTGTCCATGTTGGCTAAAAATTCAATAGTTACAAGTCAAAGGATTTGACTTGGACAAAACGAGAACTTAAACAAGTGGTCCTTGTAAGGCTAGACTGGATAAAATGGTATTTCAGCTAAAGGCCCCTTTGTGCTGAGGTTTGAAAACTTTTGAATAGGGGGTGTGAATCATAAAATGTACCATGAGTCATGAGAAGGTCAAAGATCTCCTTTTAAGTTATAAAACCATCCCTGGCTACTTAGCATATCCTTTTTCTCCCTTTCTTTTCCATTTTTTTTGGCCAATTTTAACATCTATGTCCATTTCACAGTATAGATGGAATGAAATTGGATCCAATTCAAAGAATATGCTGGAGGACTTCAAATCCTGAGGCAGGCTACTCTGTAGGAGGCAAAAATAAAAATAAAAATACTCCTTAGGCATTTTTTTGCAATTCCAAAAAAAGATTAAAAAATAATTAAACAATAAGATACTCAACTTGGATTATTTTGGATAGTGTTTAATAGCTCCCCCATCCTCTCTATTTCCATTTCTCTTTAATGATGCCCCAACCTGATATTTTCCAGCATTATTTCAAAGAAAAAACCGGGAACACTCTATGTAGTTCATCCCAATTTCTGAATAGTAAAACAGTGTTATTATGGTTATGATATTCCTGTCTACCAGCCAATCTTTCCTAAGGAACCTCTCTTCTTAGAGTGGGGAAGGGGAAGATGAGAAGAGAAAGAGAAATTTTCAAATTTACCAGGGTAGTAATTATCTACAAGGGTCAGAGAAATAAGTGTCTATTTTCAAACCATTTGTAATAAGTGATCCTAGTGACATTCAAAATATCACATGCAAAGAAAAGTTGGGCTCTCCTTCTTTATGAAGCTGGGGATCTTATTTTGGGGCCCAAATTGAGGCTGAGATACAGCAAGGCACTAAACATCTCCATGATGCTTCTTACTTAATGTCTTGGTTCTTTTAATGGTTCCAAGAATATATATATATATTTTAATGTTAGATTAATAGTAGCTGAGTCAGCAGCAACTTGTGGTCAAAATAAAAATATAAGGGCACAAAAGGAATCTTCTACTGTCTCCAAATTTACGGTTTTTCTATCTTAATCATTTGACAAGCAAGCCAATTTCTGAAGGGATTCAGGGTAACTTGCATTGGGATCATTTAATTTAATTTGAGAGACAGACAAAAACAGAGTCAGGGAGAAAAGGAAAGAAAAAAAGACAAGATAGAAAAAGGAGAAAGAGAAAAGGAAGAATTCCAACTTGATATTTCACCAACAATTAAAATATTAGTCTAAACTTGTTTCGACTTTCTACCAAAACCTCCTCTTCCTCCTAATTCTCTACTTCTTTTAATGCTGTCACTGTCCCCAAACCTTAGGAATCTTTGATTCTACCCTTTTTTCCTCCCTCCATTCATTTAATCACCATATTGTGTTAATTCTGCTGCCTTTCTCACAAGGACTCCCTATTTATTTACTTTTCTTTTTTAACAATTAAATGCAATAACAAATTTCCACATTTTTTTCTGAAGTTATCCAAATTATCTTCTTCCCTCCCTTTCTTCCCCCAGCCCTGGAACTGGCAAGCAAGTCAATCTAGGTTATATATATACATACATATATATATTATCATACAAAACATACTTCTATATTATTCATTTTTATAAGAGAATAATCTATATAACCAAAACCCCAAAACAAAAACCCAAGTAAACAAGTGATAACTTATATGTTTTCATCTGCAATTCTATTTCAACAGTTCTTTCTCTGGAGCTGGATAGCATTCTTTGTCATAAGTCCCTCACAATTGCCCTGGATCATTGTATTGCTGACAGTAGCCCAAATCTGTCACAGGTGATCATTCCACAACATTGCTGTTGTTGTATACAATATTCTCCTGGTTCTCCTTATTTCGCTCTGCATCAATCCATGAAGGTCTTTTCAGCTCTTTCTGAAATCATCCTGTTCATCATTTCTTACAGCACAATAGTATTCCATCACCATCATATACCAAATTTGTTCAGCCATTCCTCAATTGAGGGACATCTCTAATTTCCAATTGCTTGTCACCACAAAAAGAACAGCTATGAATATTTTCGTACAAGTAGGTCCTTCCTCCTCCCCATTTTTAAAAATCTCTTTGGGATACAGTCCTAATAGTGATATTACTGGATCATTGGGTATGCCCTATTTCTAATCCTAATGCAGCCATCCTAGTTCAGGTCCTCATCTCTTTTCAAGTAGACTAAAATGAAAGTCTCTTAACTGGTCCTTTTGTATTTTATTTTGTTATCCTTCTAATCCATTCTGCATAATTCATCCTAAATAATATTCCCAATACACCTCTGATCATAGAACTCCTCTCTTAAAAAAAACCAACCAACAACAAAACAGAAACAAGGCCTAATTGGTTTCTTATTGCCTTCTAAATATGGAACAATTTACTTATTTTAGTATTCAGGGAATTCATGTCAACAATTTGTTTCCCCAGCATCCTTCATCATACTCCCTTTCTTGTATTCCACTTTCTAACCAAATTGAATTACTCTAACCTTTGCAAGATTTTCCCACATCTCTGTGCCTTTCTTACACAATCCTCCATTTCTAGAATGAGATACCCACCCACCTACCTGTCTCTGCTGAAGCTATTGCCCTTTTCCATGATCTAAAACAGGTGTTAGTTCTCTCCATGAAGCCTTCGCTAACTCCTCATACTTGAAAATAATCTCTCCTTCCTCAGATTTCTTCTGATGCTTTGCTTGAACTTCTCTCTTGCTAATAATAATAATAACTATCGCTTATATCTCATTTTCTATTTGCCAGGCACTGTTGGTGCTCGACAATCACTACCTCATTTGATCTTCACAACTCTGGGGGGGGGCAATCATTCTGCTCATTTTATAGTTAAGTATCTATGTGAGGCCAATTTGAGCTCAGCTCTTCCTGATTTCAGGCCTGACTTCCATCCACTGCACCATCCTGCTACCGACATTTAAGATATTTTTGTGGTGTCATAATTATTTATTTTGTTTCCTCTTCCTCCACCACCAGCCAGTTTATAGGTTTCTTGAGAGCAGGGTCTATATCATATCTATTTGCATATCCCTCGAACCTAGCATAGTGCTTTGCATATAGAAGGCACTTAAAAACAGGTGCTGAATTAATCAATCACATAATGGGGCCATTTCAGATTGTCTTTCATCTGCTCTAAATTTATCTTGTCTAAACCTAGTTCCTTACATGTTATCTCCCAAAGTAGAATGTGAGCTCCCTGACAACAAAGACTATTTTTGCCTTTTGTCATAGCCTCAGTACTCATTACAATGCTTGGCACATAGTAAATGCCTAATAAATGTGTGTACACTGGTTCATTATGTTACCCTTGATAAATTCAAGTTGAAACACACTTTGACGCTGACATGAGTAAGATTAACATTAAATTTCTGAACTTTTTACAAAAGAAGTTTTAAAAAAACCACATTTTTTTTTTACTTTCCATCTTAGAATCAATAATAAGTATTGGCTCCAGGACAGAAGAGCTGTAAGGGCTAGGCAATGGGGGTTAAATGGCTTGCCCAGGAAGTTTCCAAGTTCAAATCTGAACCCGGGTCTTCCTGTTTCCAAGCCTGGCTCTCTATCCACTAAGTCATGAAGCTTGACATATACTTCTAACCTCAATCTCAAATTGGTCAACTTTCCAAGTTCCATGGGAAATCTCAGGTAGTGTTCTTTAAATGGAACCCCAACAACCTATGTGTCTCCAACAGTCCATAGTCGTTGACAGCCCAAATTTCATTTTCAGACTTAATTCAATCCACCAGTTCCATCTTTGTCTCAAGTCAGAGGGCTCCAATTTGGAGAGCAGACTCTCTACAAATTGTAGGGACTAAGGAAGAGCTGTTGAACTTGGGCACATCAAGCGAAGAAAACTGAATGACTCCAGTGTATGAAGAGTCAAAACAGCTTTATTCTATGTGACTGTTTCTATCAAAAAGCTACTCAATGCAGCCTGTGTGGAAGCCGGAGCAAGGTCTCTGAGCATCCCTTCCTGAAATGTGAGCAAACCCCCAGCTCCCTGTCTGAAGTCCCTGTCCAGGGCTGAGAAAGAAACTGACATGGCCTCACAGAAGATGCTCAGAGCCGAGTCGGCAATGGACCAGCTTCTCCACTCGCTAGATAAATGTAGCAGCACTCGACAGAGTGTCTTCCAAAAATGACTAGTTTGGGAAAATTCAGGCTTTCGGAGTCATCTTTTTGTTAATCTTTCAAATCTAAAAAAACATTTTAAGAAGCATTTTATTTTGTCTTATATTGAAAAAGACTAACATTATATGTACAAAAATAGTTTGATTTACAATCTCACTTAAAAAAAATCACTTGTTCATCCAGTCTGAGTTTGAATAGTTTTTTGAGAGTCTTTGAATAGTTTAATGAGAGCTGGCATATTAACAACTGGATACATATACAACCCAGATTGAATTGTTTGTCAACTCTGGGAGAGGGGGAAGGAAGAAGGAAGGGAGACGGCATGGATCATATAACTTTGGAAAACTTATGTGTAAATTTGTTATTGGAATAAAATAAAGAAAAAGAAAAATCAAATTTTGACTGCTGGAAGACTATATAACAGATATGCTGTACATGAGAAGGAGCAGGGCTAGTGAGAGCAATTCCAACACAGCACCAAAACACATTGGGATCTGGGACAGCTAGGTGGTTGGGTGGATAGAGGGCCAGTTCTAGAGACAGGCCGTTTTGAGTTCAAATCTGCCGTTAGATACTTCCTAGCTGTGTGACCCTGAAGAAGTCACTTAATCCCCATTGCCTAGCCCTTACTGATCTTCTGCCTTTGAATTAAGACATAATATTGATTCTAAAATGGAAGGTAAAAGGTTTAAACACACACACACACACACACACACACACACACACACACACAAATTGGGGTCTTTTAGTCAGAAGGTGAGTTGTTTATCCCATCCTAAGAATCCTTGTGTGTATACATGCTCATTCTCTTCTTTGATTCTGTGTATATTTATGGAAGAGTGTGTTTTGGTGCTGTCTTGATCTCGCTCTCTCTGGGCCTCTTCCTTCATATTTATCTGTGGGGTATGTGACTCTTCTGGGCCGTCCTAGTTCCAGATCCTATGCATCCTATATAAACAATTAAGGGGTGGTAGAGAGTAAATTTAGTTCTGGTACTTCATTAGCCCTGTGCAGACACTGCCAGACAATATGGCAGGGGTTGGCAAAGTACCACCCGCCCCCTGTTTTTGTACAGCCAGTGAGCTAAGAATGGTTTTTACATTTTTAAATAAAGTTTTAATGTATTTTAAAATGTAAGAAACATTCTTAGCTCCCAGCTGTACAGGCAGTGAGCAGGCTTTGGCACTCGGTCCATAGTTTGCCAGTCCTTGGGTTGATGATGATCCTCATGGTCCTCTTCTAACTATAGACATCACCAGTAGCAACCATGGATAATGAGTTTGATGATGGCCATGCTTTGCTGAGTAGAGGAAGTTTTACCCTAAGGGTTTCTTTGACCATTACAATCCAACTCTCCCAGAAGTTACATTCCTCTGAACTTCAGTTATCATGGCCCAGTAATCTCATCATTCTGTAAAATTACTTTTGGCCATGGAAATCACACTTCATTGGTGACCCCTGACCCCTGGGGCCCCTCTTTTCTGATTGGAGAGGATAGAGATAGGGAGTTCCTCCTAGTTTCATTTAAAGAAGTGTCCAGGTGAACCATTTCTTCATTTCCCACTCATTTTCACTCCTCTCAGCTTCATCATCATGTCCCATGTACCTTCCCCTTCTTTTTTCTTTTCACTTCTTTTTGTGTGTTATTGTCCCCTTTTAGATCACAAGCTCCTTGCGGGCTGGTACCATCTTTATCTTTCCTTTCCTTGCCCTTTCTTTTTTATCTCCAATGTTTATCATAATATCTCACACATAGTAGGTGCCTAACAAATATTTGACTGACTAAATATAGATGTGTGTCACTTAGCTATCACAAACTTTTGTGTTACTAAATAATTTCACTTTTCTTATTTAATAACTAAATAATTTTTCAAGGGTATACATATATATTATATTTCTAATTTTATTTTAAGCTCCTTATCTATGTATGTATTATATTTCTCTGTATCCTCCTTCCCTCATATGGCCTACCACAGATCTATATACAGTAGGCCCTAAAAAATATTTTTGAATGATTAATTTAATGAGCCCATGGCTTCCCTGGAAACCAGATGAGCACCAAATGGTGCTGCATTGACCTGGAACAGTTAATGCTGCATCTCTAGGTACCCTCTATTCCCAGGAAAGGGTAATGCATGAAGAAACCATGAGAAGAAGAATATAGTCTCTTGGTGCCGCTTTTCACCTTCTTCTTGCAAATGATTGACTTGGAAGTTAGAAAATTAATCTGCCACAGACTAATTACTTCTTATCATTATTTGGGATAATAGAGCTGGACTGAATACAATAACCTTTTGCCCTAATTATCATTAGTCACTCCTGCAACTTGAGAAAAGCTAGCTAAGTAAACGACTACACTTTTCCCCTCCAATTTTTCACCTGGGTAACAATTACAGATTAGCACAATGATTGAATTCTGTGAACATAAAGTCCATTGTTTGATTGTTAGTTCTAAGGTTTCCCCTGTTTTCTCTTCTCCTCATCCACCCTCTCACCTCCTCTCTTCCTCTCCCTTCTTTTCCTCTCCCCTTCCCTCCTCTCCCGGCTTCTCTTTTCCCCTCTCCTCTTTTCCTCTCCTTTCCTCTTCTCTCCCTTCTCCTCTCTTCCTGCCCTCTCCCTTCTCCCCTCTTCTCTTCCTCTCCTCCCCTCCACTCCCCTCCCTTCCACTCTCCTCTCCTCTCCTCTGTTCTCTCCTCTACTCTCGCTAGATTCCCTACCCTCCGAGTATATAGCAAAAAAAAATGGGAAACATAGAGATTCTGCAGAAAAGTGAGATCAAGTAACACAATTAAGTAGAAATCTTAGAAATGTTCATTTCACCCAAAGAAGATGAGCATTACTTTGGAGGGACTCAAAACAAACAATTAAATCCAAGTCTATAGCCAGAGAGCGTTTGTGGAGAGAAAGGGAAGAGATCTGCTTTCACATCCCTCCTTAGTAACTGTGATCATAGACATACTCCCTAATCTCTCAGAGCTAAAGTTTGGTTATCCGTAAAATGAGAATATTAATATTTGTATCACATACACCAAAATATTGTTTTGAGTAAAATATTTTGCCAATCTTAAAATGCTTTACAGGTGAAAAACTTAATTTAGCCATTTCTCAAGACAGTTACCTCTGAAGTCAGAGATCTGGGTTCAGATCTCACCTCTGATGTTTAATACTTGGGTAACCTTAAACAATGCCTCTTCTAAAGTCTATTTCCTCATGTATAAAACGAAAGGATTGGTCTCTAAGGTCTCTGAGGTCCTTTACATCTCTATCCATCAAGCAACAAGGATTTATTAAAGTCTACCATTTTTCCAGGTTCTGGGAATACAAAGGCAACTTCAGGAGTCCATTCCTTAGTTCAACAGTGACCGGCATATAGTAGACATTTAACAAATATTTATTGATGTGACTGAAAATGCAGCTAGGTGGATAAAGCTCTGGGCCTGGTGTCAGGAAGACCTGAGTTCAAATGTGGCCTCAGATACCTAGTAGTTGCAATGTGACTCTGGGCAAGTCATTTCATCTCTGTTTGCTTTAATCTACTGGAGAAGGAAATGGCAAACCATTCCAGTATCTTTGCCAAAAAAAACCCACATGGGGTCATGAAAAATCAGACATGAATGAATGACTGAATGATAACAACAGTGGCTTGACTGCTTGCCTTTGAGGAGTTTCCAATATGGTTGTGGGAGATAGTATATTAAAAATACGCACAAAGTAATTCAGGGGAAAGGTACTAGACGATGTTGAGATGATGATAGCTACATGTAGAAAATGCCACTTAATTTTAGTCTTGAAGGAAACCAGAGATTAAATGAGGGATCATTGCAAAGGCATGTAATGGGATAATAGAATGCCACATATGTGGAATAGCCAGGTTGGTTCGCCCATGTGTATGAAGGAGAGTAATGAATATTAAGGCTGAAAGGGCAGCTAGAGACTCCTTGCAAAGGACTGCAAATGCCCATTAAAGGAATTTATATTTGATTCTAGAGATATTGACTGGTCTTTATTGAAGAGGGAAGTAATGGCTAGAGTTGATTGAAGAGAAGGAGAGCTACAAGGTGCTACAGTGGAGAGAGAACTTCATTTGGAGTCAGGGAGTCTTGAGTTCTAAATTGATCTCAAATACTTACTAGGTTGTGTGATCCTGGGCAAGTCACTATAACTTCTGTACAGGGATACCAATTAGGAAGCTATTACAACAGACCAGGGTAGAGGTAAAGAGGGCTTGAACTTGAATAATAGCTGAAAGAGACAGAGAGGGGGAGGGAATAGTTAAAGATTTATGTATCTATATTTTCTTTTTCTTTTTTTTTTTAACCTTTACCTTCTTTCTTAGAATCAATTCTAAGTATCTGTTCCAAGGTAGAAGAGTGGTAAGGGCTAGGTAATGAGGGATAAGTAAGTGACTTGCCTAGGGACACACAGTTAGGAAGAGTCTGAGACCAGATTTGAACTAGGATCTCCTGTCTCTAAGCCTGGCACTGATATACCTAGCTGCCCCCTGTACTTATATTCCTAATGCAAAGGTCCATGACATATTTCTAAGAAGTATAAAAATCCAGGAAAGACATTCTCTCCTGGGGTTTTTGGCTCTTCTCCTTAGTTTATTTTTGTTTGTTTGTTTGTTTTTTTAAGGCCTTACCTTCCATCTTGTATTGGCTCCAAGGCAGAAGAGTGGTAAGGGTAGGCAATGGGGGTCAAGTGACTTGCCCAGGGTCACACAGACAGAAAGTGTCTGAGGCCAGATTTGAACCTAGGACCTCCCGTCTCTAGACCTGGCTCTCAATCCACTGAGCTACCCAGCTGCCCCTCTTGTCCTTAGTTTTTAGTGTGAATGAATAAGGATATTTGCAATCCCCCAAATAAATTGTTCAGTCATTTTAGTTGTGTCCAACTCTTGGTGACCCCATTTGGGATTTTCTTAGTAAAAGTACTGAAGCAGTTTGCCATTTCCTTCTCCAGCTCATTTTACAGATCCATAACTGAGGCAAATAGGGTTAGGTGACTTACCCAGGGTCATTCAGCTAGTAAGTATATGAGGATGGATTTGAACTCAGGAAGATGAGCCTTCCTGACTTCAGTTCAGCATTCTATCCACTGTACCAAATACATGAATCTAATTGATAAAATGATTCTTGAGAAAATCTAAGATGTCCAGTTATATTCTGGGTTAAGGTAGAGGGTTTTTTCCATTACTTTCTGTAAACCTGATTTCTCATCTCCTACATGGAATTGGAATATTTTTCTCTGCATACCTATATAAAAGCAGCATTGCTATAATAAATGGTCTTTAGGTGCCTAATCATAGTCTATTTATCCTTGTGACTGACTGCCCTACACTCTCTGAATGCAAATGAAGTCTTTCCTCTTGGTTCACATTAGAAAGAACCTGAGAGAAATAAGTCAGTTAGTGTTTAAGGAATAAAACCACTGGGTGAAAACTCCCTACAATTGCAGCTTTTGAGGTCTGTTCACTGATGTTCAAGATCTCCTGACGTGTGAGGACATGGTTTTGCTTTCACTTTTGTGCTTGTGAATCTCAAAAGACCATAGAGCTTAGGGGTGCAAGGGGGAAGGAGGAGGCATTTATTGTGGGAGAAGGCACCTTCACTGTTTACAGAGAAAGGAATTATATGAAAGTTCACATGAGTGGCCAAAATGCAGCCCCGCTGGCAGACTGAGCAGTTCTTTTAGTTTTCTGCTTTGGGAACCTTTTGTCCCCCTTTCCAAGAAATCATCACCGCATTTTTAGAACGTGATGGGTCCTACCTGACTTCATTTTGGGTGATGTGACACAGTTCTTTTTTCCAAATTGTTAAAGCTCATGTGTAAGTAGAGCAGTTAAGTCTGTCTTCCCTCCCTATCTCCACCTCCCCCACCAACCCTCCATAGCAAAAAGGGGTATATTAATAGAGATCTTGATGCTGATTTCTTTCCTCAATCATGTCTGTGCTCATTGCTGAACCATTACCATTTAGCCTCTGCCAATAGCGCAATGGGGAATTTCAATTTTTCCATGCTCCCCCCAACCCCTGCTATTTTAATTTAAAAGAATCATGGGAGCCATAACTAGAATTTTTTGCATGGGTGCCAGAGGCAACCACAATAAACCACACCCAGGGTAAGTTTTATGAAACGTGTCCTCAGTTGATAAAGGGGAATATTGCACCATGGAAGGGAAAGAGAGATGCTGAGATATCATGAAGTTACTTTGGAGAGAGGAGGGAGGGAAGGCTTGCAGGAAAAAGAGATGCTGACATATCATGAAGCTACTTTGGGGGGAGGAGTGGGGCAGAGAGAAATGCTACCTAGTAGTTTCTAATTGCTTATTCTTGCTAACTGACTTGGTAGCTAGGGTGACATAGTAGATAGTGTGCTAGATCTAGACTAGTGATTCCCAAAGTGGGAGCCACCGCCCTCTGGTGGGTGCTGAAGTGATCCAGGGAGGCAGTGATGGCCACATGTGCATTTATCTTTCCTATTAATGGCTATTAAAATTTTAAAAAATTAATTTCCAAACAATATGGTACTGGCTAAGAGATAGAAGGGAGGATCAGTGGAATAGACTTGGGGTTAATGACATCAGCAAGACAGTGTATGATAAACCCAAAGAGCCCAACTTTTGGGACATGAATCCACTATTTGACAAAAACTGCTGGGAAATTTGGAAAAAAATATGGGAGAGATTAGGTCTAGATCAACATCTCACACCCTACACCAAGATAAATTCAGAATGGGTGAATGACTTGAATATAAAGAGGGAAACTATAAATAAGCTAAGTGAACACAGAATAGTATACTTGTCAGATCTCT